>NW_016164528.1:0-7632 GCF_001687245.7 Rhagoletis zephyria | reverse complement strand
AACCTATATCCCGAAAATGAAAGTTATATATGCCAACAATAAGTTGCTAGAGCACTTTAAAGGCTCAAAATTGACCCCAAAATAAGGCAATGTTTACCGTTGTTTTTACGACAGAAACCGAATTGGTTATTTACAAAAATGAATCTGTCGACAGGTTTGGAATTTTATCTTTGAAACGCCACACTTGTCTTTGAAATCGCTTTATTAGTTCTCGTGCATAAGCGTTTTTGTGAAGCTCTAAAAATTACAACTACAACATTTGAACATAGCCCCCATACCTTAAGGTAAGACGTATTCTACGTCAAAACGACGAGACAAGTTACCTTAATATTGGGTCGTAGAGTTGCAGATTGCGGAACTACATTTAGGGCCGGTTGTTCAATGTCTGATTAGCACAAATCGGAGGTAGAAGCTCCGGTTAAGCACAACTACTGCTTTATCGATCACATGTTACATGCATGATGTCGAAATCGTCGATAGTGTCGTGGTAGTGATAACCAGACATTGAACAACCGGCCCTTAGAGTCCTAACCGCCAAAATAACGTAGTTAGCGATATTTTTTTTTTAAATTTTCGTTTTTGATGCAGAATTATTCCTAGAGCATTTAGATGGATGGATGTCGATAACGTTATTTAGGCGGTTAGGGCCCGATTTGTATACACCATTTTTCTAGATCTCTCCCTTTTCCCAAGAAATATTTATTCATATTTCATTGCATTGCGAATAAAAAAATTTAACGTTGATATGGAAAAAGTTCCTCCTCTTACGCCATTCTTGTCAAGTACAGCGAAGCACGATATGGCGTATGAGTAACATTATTTCATGTCCCTATTTCATACAAAAACAAGTGAGAGCAGCGCTGTCTTCGGCTATGCCGAAGGCTTCACACCTTTCATGAGTATCTGAAAATTTTATTTTAACTAATTACTGCATTTTAAAAAATTGATATATTCACATCACACATAGATAGAGAAGATACATACATAAAAAAATCCTATGTAAACAATCAGAGTTATGGGAAATATACTTTATATAGCACCAATCTAAGTGATTTTCACTGCTATGTGATCGGTATGTAACCCGGTAACACAATTTATTGGGTTTAGCTTCCGACATAAAGGAGATATATCGCAAAAACTGGTATCTGAACAATCAGTGGTATAAGAGATAAAGCTTATACAGCATAGATTTTCACGATTTTCTCGGTAAACTTTGTATTATTATTTATAAAATAGCTTACGAAATTTTATCTGACAAAATAAAGGAGTTTTACTTTAAAACCCCAAATCTGAACAATCAGTTATATGGAGGCAATAAATAGGTAATAGTGACCCGATCTTTGTTAATTTTACTGCAAGCTTTCTGTTGATAATGAGTGAAAATAGTGCGAAATATCATGTTTCTAGCTGCATATATTTAGAAATTATAACAAAGAATCTCATGTCTGAACAATCAGTTGTATGGGAGCTATATGTTATAGTGGTCCGATTCTTCCGTTTCCGACAAATGATTAATACATTATAACAATACACCCAACTACCCACCTAGACTAAATAGACTAGACAGCTCGACGCTCTGATCATTTAAGTATACATTTTAATGGGTCTATCTCTTATTATTCTGAAGGGTATAAAAATATCAACTCGTGGTCATTTGTATACCCGTAGGTGTGTATGAAACGTATACGCCTCGTAGCACCATACGCAGCCAGGTAACGCGTCTATTAGCACAATTTGACTTAAAAGTCGTATTATTTAAAAGTAAATAAATATTGGCAGGGAAGATTTTTTCCCAGTTATCCTTATGCTCACATATATTACTTTCTTCTTTTACAATTTAAGAGTCATTATCGAGTATGCAATAAAATGAGTAAAAATGGAATTTTAGTTTTTCAAATCATAGTCATCTTGTATTTTTTAGTAGTAGTTCTCTTTAAATTGGTTACATGCTACTTTTATCACACTAGTCTTGCTCGTTTTGGTAAGGTGAACATTTTCATCATTTAACTTTAACATTTCGAAATATATTAAATTATGAATATTAAAAAATCGTAAAATTTTAAAATTACAAAATAGCTGCAACAAATATTCCGCATGCTGCCATTTTTTTTTTTTTAACTTGATTGCATACTCTTGAAACTGCACAGTTATATTGTATGAACATCCTCTTTGAAGACTTTCCACAGTTATTAAACAAAAAACAATTTTGATTTTTTGAGTGGCAATATAAAAATGAGTAATTTCGGTACTATTTCGCTTAGAAAAAAGTGTTTTAAGGTTAACATTGTTAAAACAATTGACTTATTTTTCATTGTACTTGTTTTTGAAACACGTAAAAGATGACTTTGATTTGAAATAAATGCAAGAAGAATGCTTTGGCGTTTTGTTTTCTGCTGAGAGAAGGGAGTGGCACTAAAAACAAACATCTCGTGAGACTTGCTCATATAGTCATGTGAAAAGTAATATGGACCAATTTTGGCTATTTTTATTTTGTTTCTTTATTTTTTATATTTCAAACTTTTTAGAAAAATTACATAAATTAAAAAACATCTAAAACAACAACAAACTTTTTATTAAGAATTTTGAAAAAAGTTCTAAGTAAGCAGTCTTATATCTTTTAAATTCTAGCTTACTTGATTTTTGATAACTTTTCTTTGCTGACGATGTCACCCATTTTCTTCCACGCAAAGTATGTTGGACCTTTTTTTCTTGTATGGAAGAAAATAATAACAAACACCGAACGCAAAAAAAAATTATCAAAAATTCACGCACATTCTTAGCCACTTGAAACTTGGACATTATTAATTTAATGGGCTATAAAATTGCTTACGTAGAATTTTTCTAAAAATTCTTAATAATAAGTCGGTCGTTATTGTAAAGTTTTGTAGTTTTTTTCTTAATTTTTTTACAAATTTTGAAATTTGTAGTTATTTGGTTTTGTTAGACGATCTGTATTATTATAAAAACAAAACAGACAAATAAAAGAAAATAGCGAAAACTGATCAAAATGTCATGTCCCCTTGAGTTTCACATGACTGTATGTATTGTACTATACGCTAATTTCTGTGTATAAAAATATATATATACATAGATATCAACAGATAAATCTTCATCAAAACAATAAATTCATTAAGTATTAATTCATTAGTATTAATCCTGGTGGCCTAAAAATTCGCAAATTACTATCGCATAATCCGAAGATTTATTACTTAAAAATTGCTGCTGCTGCATGCTACTCCGCATGTGGACCCACATCCAACACATGCTACATATACATACATACATAGCTTACACATATCCAGCAGCAAACAAACAATTGGTACGTATGCAAAAAACAGCCATAAATCTACCCTGCGGGAGTCGCATAGCGAGTACGCAAATTCAAATAACAAAAATATACACATAACTACCCGTTGTTTTGCATAACATTTTAGCTTCATTGGCGTATTTAAGTGAAAGTTTATATTTAAGTATTTCCCTATAAAAATGTTAGCCTTTCGCAACCGTAGTGTGTTTATGGCGCAGCAGAGCAAGTCTTCTAAAAAAAGTGTTGACCCTGTAGCACCGTACTATTACGTGCCATCGAATTTTACAAGTTGGAAGAATTCCTTGTAGCTTAGTAACGTAATTACGACGTGCTTTCCTTTCCTATGTTCGACTTGCTTGAANTTCGACTTGCTTGAACCACCCATTCCCCCTCCCCCCCCCATCTACTTGCTTGAAATCCTCCATATTTTATCAAGGCTTGGCGGATCACTATGCTCCACGTCATTCCGTGTCTTCCTACGTTTTCGAATATTCCCGTTCACCGTTTTTATACCTCTGTTATTTTACTAAACCTTCTTCGGTCGGTTTCACTTTAAAGTAATGTGCCTCATATCCGATTTGGTTTGTTATCGCTTCCGTGCATGCGCAAGCATGAGCAGGCAGCTCAGTCAATCTACCATCAAGCAACCAAACTTGCGACGCGTCACGCATCGTCTTCGTCACATAAGCAACATAACGTGCAACATATTTTATTCTCCAGGAGCTAGCAAAATCAAAGCCAAAGGTACCACTGGTAATAATAATAAGAATAGTAACAGCAACAACAACAAAAACCACGTAAATTGAACGTGCACACAGCCGACGCCAACAACACCGACAGCCTTGCAACCGCCTTTAACTACATAAATAGCATGCTTTTGCCAATGCAGCGACGCACAGTGGGAAATTTTCGCGCATTTCTTGATTCCATGGACTACTTTTTTTTTCTGTTCCGACCGTTTTGTTATGAGATAAATAGCACTAATTACTTCTACACTAGTTAGGATTAATATGTAAACTATTCCAGCTGCAATTATCTGCAATTATTTTTGGAGAGAGTGGTTTAACTAACAAACCTGTTTTTATTCGAAAATAGTGCAAGCATTCGAAATCATAAATAATAAAGGTAATTAACTTTTAAACGACGTGGTAAAGTACAAAAGTGTAAGTTATTATTTTTAACTTCATTTTTTATTATCTTTTTCAAAAAGTAACACAGAGTTTAGCAGGTGTGCCAGATTTCAACATTCCTAATTTAGAGGTAGCTTTAATTTCAATTGTAATAATTTGAAATGAAAACAAATATCCAAACCTTACAGAAATAATTCTTGAAAAAAATAACACTGGACTAAATAAATTTATTTGCCTACTTTTACTAAAAAGTGGCATGCTGCAAAGAGAGTAAAAAAATGTTTTATGTTTTTTAACCTTGATAGCTAAACAGTTTTATCCACCGTGAGGCACCATTTTTATATACAAATATAGAAATACGGAAAGTCGTTCCAAAATACATCACAAATATAGAGTTTCTGCTTTCCCTTTTTGTATAAATCAGCTTGCAGAAGTATGCAGTTTGTATAATACGAGGACTTTTCTTTACCTTTTAATAGCTTTTTTAATTTTTGATTTTTTTTTTACTTCCATTCACCGGGGAGTGAATTCACCAGAAGTGATTCTTGCGCGTACGGTTCAAATCGCTGCTCACAACGTCCGGATATTTATATCCACGTATCCTCTGGGTATAGCAACGAAACACCCGTTTGGGAGCGAGCTAAAGTGATAAGGCGTAAAACTTCGCATGCGCTGGGTTTGGGTCCCGCCACGTTAAATCCCCGCCTAATGAAAAAGTTCAGAAAGCTTCGGATGAGACCCCCGTTTGTTGATGACGACCACGGCAAACGTATAAAGGACTATGATTTAAGGGTAGGTACCTGGAATATCCGGACCCTTAATGGGGAAGATGCATTCCCGGCTGGTTGATGTCCTCTGAAATCACCGCCATCAAATAAATGCGATGGACAGGGAAGAAAAAGTAAATGAGAAGCCCTGCGACGTCTAATACAGTTGCCACGTAAAGAAGTGCAAATTCGGTGTTGAATTCGTAGTAGGAGAGAGATTCCGTCTGGTGGTGAACGAGGCCAAAACGAAGTACCTCCTGTTATCAGTCCTCTCTCGTCGTACAAAGATAGTAGTCTATAAGTCACTAATCATGCATGTGCTGGTGTATGGCGCGGAAGCATGGACAATGAAAACATCTGACGAAGCGGCTCTTGGGGTTTTCTACAGAAAGATTCTGCGAAAGATTTACGGACCTTTACGCTTTACAACGATATGGACATAGTGCAGCGAATTAAAATTCAGCGGCTCCGTTGGCTTGGTCATGTCGTTCGAATGGACAGAAACGCTTCTCCCCTCCTCCTCTGCATTGGAAAGACCAGGTGGAGAACGACATGTCTTCACTTGGCATTTCCAATTGGCGTCGGTTAGCACAGAAGCGAAATGACTGGCGTGCTGTTTTTGGACTCGGTCGAAATCGCTTAGGCAGTTACAGTGCCAATAAAGAAGAAAAAAAGAATGCATGCGGCTAAACCACTGTGCGACGCTATCTACATAAGTAGGCGGGTGGCGTTTGGTGAATTCAAGTAAATTTACGAAGCGCACAAGATATGCACATAAATACATATTTACGTATGTAGGAATATTTAACTCACCTTCCTGAAAGGATTTAAAATGCGTGGTAGCGGAATCGTTTTAAAATTAACTTCTTTCGCGGAAATTGTGGTCTAACTTTGTTTGTGATGCTTTTGGTGTATGCGTCGGTATTTTGTGGTATTATACAAACGCACATACTTACATATATAATTGAGGAAATGCTCTATGAGCGTAAGCTTTGTAAAGGCGCGTGTGAAAATAACTTTTATTAAGGATATACTGCGAATGTATTTTGCAGATGTGTGAATTTTAGTGCATCAATGAAAAGTTTGGCTAAAAACCGTTAAATCTGTGCATTCGCAAGCGCGGAAATACACACATTTACATATACACTGGTGATCAAAAGTGAGTGCATGGTTTTGTGCTAAAAATTTGCAATATTTTTTAATTAAAATTCTTATTTATTTTATTTTTTTTCTTATTAGAAGGCGGTTTATGCTTTGACCAAGACCACATAAGTCCAACTTTTTGAACTTTATACAGAATTTAGAAAAATTCCACAAATTGTCATTTAAATTTTGAACTTTTTAATCTGAATTTTCAGAAAAATTTTTGGTGTGCACAAAAAAAAAAATGTTATAAATTAGCGTGATTTTTAAACCACTTAAAACTTGCACTTCTTTTACTAGAATTAAAAAATATATGCACCTGCATACAAAAATTTGTCTAAAAATTCAGATTAACAAGTTTTAAATTTAGATACAAATTTCTTGAGTTTTTCTAAATTCTGTATAAAGTTTGAAAGTTTACTTTTACGTTTCGGTTAAAGCATTGACTATATTTTTATTAAAAACTCTGCTCTGAAATCGCACAAATATTTACTGAACCAACTGCTACTTGAGTATAGGGCGTAATTTTAACCCAAGTTCACAATATCTATTTTTTTGGTATTTTTCTTTAGGTTATCAACTTTACCTAAATTTCCTAAAAGCAGTGGAAAGTCACATACCTCCGCTTTTCAACGGATATAATGCTATCAGAGTCCGTTGAAAATTGTCCTATACCCAACATCTCGATTTTCAGTTTACTAATCATACAATATCCCTCCACGTAATATATATCTATCTAGGATTCTAGAACGAAGCACACATTCAAGCTAACGTTGCAGCCAGAGGGTAACTTATGCAAGCGAATGCATCCTCCTAATAATTCAGCGAAAATCACGGAAGAGAAAAATAAAAACTTTTCTCACCAAACATGTACAGAGCCAACTGTGTTGATATTTGTATTGATTCAATTTGCTTCAGCCGAATTCGACTCAGCAAAATTTTACTCTACTCTGGCATCCTAACGAGTTGTATGCGTTCAAAACATTTAACTTTTATTGTATGGTAATTAAAAGTGAATAAAAAATGTGCACAAACATACAAACGTGCATGTGCCATACACATAGCCATACATTTGTATATACATACATTTATACATACATATGTACTTACTTATATGCTTACAAATATAAATACATACGAGTAGTTTCTTATGTTGGCGAGTGTGTTTTATGGTGTAGTTTTTTTTATTATTTTATTTTATATGCACAGAATATATGGACGTACATACATGTATACACGCGACTAGTAAAAGGCTGTGAATGCTATTTTACATTGTATGAACAAA
>NW_016164527.1:26822-31144 GCF_001687245.7 Rhagoletis zephyria | reverse complement strand
TGAATTATTAACAAAAACCAACAAAACCAACAACCACATGATCAAGTGTTTATCGTAGCGGAATAGCTGCGCTTGATTGTGTTGGCTTAGCAAATGGAAAAGTGGGAAAAAAGCAATGATAATTTACGAGGCTAACTTAGCACAGTGCGTAGGCAACTGGCTGAGTCAGTGGGATCGTCGGTTCGAATCCTACTGAAAGAAGTCTGATGAGGAAATGTGGTGATTTCCGAAATAGCTATCACTTCTACCATTTTTTCAAATTATTGTTGCTTTTCCAAAATAAGTTTTTCATTAAAAACGGCCTCGAGCTCAATAAAAATTGTTGAATATAATTGTTATAAGGCCATAAAATAACAAAAACAAATAACTTAAGGACGAGCACACCTAAAAGTTAAACATTCTAAAAATAGAATTATTAACAAAAACCAACAACCACATGATCAAGTGTAAATCGTAGCGGAATAGCTGCGCTTGATTGTGTTGGCTTAGCAAATGGAAAAGTGGAAAAAAAGCAACGATAATTTACAAGGCTACAAAAAAATGTAGGTATAAAAGTTGTGAAGACTGAAATTCTCTACAACTCAGGAATTTCAATATGCTATGTATTTTGAACAGAAATTGTCAAAAAATGGCAAAAACCTTGACAAGGTAAAACTTTTTCGCAGTTTTTGCTATTTTTTTACAATAACCAATTCTATTTGTAAAAAACCTTCTATATAACAAATGTGGGTAATTCTCTACATATTTGTATTTAACCATTTTTTACGAAAAATACAAAATAAGCTTTAAAATCGCAAAAAACCAAAAAAAAACTTAAATCCAAGATGGCGGAATGCTGCCAAATGAAATTCAGGCGCAACACTGTGGATCCATGATCTACGTGTCAAATAGAAGTAAACTGCATCAAAAAATTGCTGTTACAAATTTTTTTTTAAGAAAAAGTCAAATTTTACTGGGCTGACAGGAAAATAAATAGCAAAGACAAATTTAAATTTGCAGAAATCGTCGCCTGGCTTGATTCAAAGCGAACATTTGAAAGCACACTAACATGTTGTACCTGTAGCTGTAGCGGACGAAAGTGTTCAAGTTCAAATCTCACTATGCAGTAACATATAATTTAAAATCTTTATTTTAGTTTTTTTTTAATTATGAAAAAGTATCTGTGAAGTGCACAACGAAAAAAAGTGGTTCGGGTACAGGTTACATGTTACTACTACAAGTACTAGTGAAAGGTTACGCAGCGGGAGTCAATTTTCACCTTCTAGGACAACTCCATGTTAAATGCGACAGTAGAAATCATGGCTGGTAGATTTGCAAGGTACCGGTATTCGACTCCCGAAGACTGGTGAACTCACTAGTTCTGTACTAGTATTTCCGCTGCAGGGTATATTCTCTTTCAACATACACACATACTTATATGTACATACATACGAGCACCAATTAATTTCATTTAAAGGCACTATGTAACTACTTCCGACGGGGAGTCATCTACCTCTAGTGTCTAATTGTATGATCTTTGATATGATATCTACCGACGAGGTTGATGTCTAGACTTTTTATAGGAACTTTGATTATAGCAAAGGTGTCTGGACGAACAACATTGCAAGTTGATAAAAGCGTTGTAAAGAAGTTCTTTAACGCTTGGCCGGTTAAACCATTGCTGTCTAGTATCAGGCTGATAGGTGCAGCACTTTTACACATGCACTTAGATATTAAAATTTACACTGAAATGAGGGTAACTCATCGGCGAATCGGTTGATTACGGATTGAAAAATCAGTACAAATCAGCACACATTTCCGAAAAATAAGGACATTTGCGTACTGAATTGGGAACTGCAAATTTTCAGTACAGCGAGTAAAAATTCAGTACTGTCCTTCCCAAATCAGTAGGTCTAGCAACCGTAACTAAAATCATGTATGTATGTAATACTTCTATATTGACAATATCGACCCATTTCCGCGAAATTATCGTATATGTCATTTTTCGAAATTGACTTTTTGATGCAAATTTGTTCTCCACCCCACAACGCATCACCTGGGCATGATTAACGTAACTTTGCCACGATAGTCGTTCAAACGATATTGACAAAACGACGTCGTCAAAACACTGATTTATGCATTTGTGTTGCTGTTACGTGAAGCAAAACTGGAATCGAGTTGACGATATCGCACAAACGATCAAACAATTTTTAGTTTTCATGAAGCAAGACAATCTCGATACGATATCGTTCAGACGATTGTCGTCATACGTGATCTATGCCCTGGTAAAATATTGTATCTGCCATCCCTATACATAGTTACGCCAAACATTTCCTCTATATTTTATCGTATGTTACAATGCATTTTTTTCTTGTGGGCGAAATCATCGTATGTGCCATACAAAGGTATTTTGAACGTACAAAAAAAATAAAAAAATTCCAATAATTTTTAAAAGTACAAAAAACGATCTCCTGTTAAAATTGGTTTCTGGCGCATAATTTTTCGAGAAGGGGTCGATATGATCGCAATGTGTTTTCAATTCGAAATCAATAGTGGAATTCGCGCTTCTGTGTACTCGTTGTATCTTGCTTAAGTGTAACTGGACGAGCGTGTGATTGTTGTTGCATGTGTATTTATTGTATCGCTAGCAACAACATATCACACGCTGATTCCGTTACCATTACACAAGATGCAACGAATACACAGAAGCACGAATTTCACCAATGAAACACAGCCTATGACAGGGCTGGCGTACCTAAGGCACGCGTGTCATTGATGGCACGCAACAAAATAACTTGGGCACTGTATTAATTGAGGACTAAATTCCTCAATCAGAGTTGCCAGATGTGGGGATTTCGCCCCATTTTGGGGATTTATGAAACCATTTGGGGATAGATTTTTTCGTTTGGGGATGTGGAGATATTATGGGGATTTTTGTTTGGTTTAAAACTTTGATATTGAAATTAAAACATAAATTTTTCTGGCTGCCCATAAAAATTTCTCGAATAAATATTTTATTAGTACACACTTTTTGCTCGATATGTTTGTAAGGTTTTCCTAACGCCGTCAAAGCATTATTCGGCTTTCATTGGCTTTCACTGAACAAACAATTTTCCCAATAACCTCCGCGAAAGAAATTCTAAAAAATAAAAGGTATTCTTTAGCTATTTGAGACTTGTACTTTATTACACTAAAAAAGTTTGATTACTTTTTAATTTGAAACTTTTATTTATGCTGTTTCTGTTGTAGATTGAATTATATTTTAAAATAAAATTAGTAAAAATAAATTAATAAACATATGTTGTAAAAACATATAACTTTGAATTTTGGTGCTAAATCTCTGACCATAGTTGTACGTATAACCAAATGACCTCATGCATATATGTACATATGTACATATTTATGTATGTACATATACATATATAAATTTGTGAAAATGTGTAGAGAAAAGTATTCAAAACTGTAATAAAATGAAAACTGTGTTAAAATGAAAACTGTATTAAAATGAAAACTGGATTAAAATGAACTAACACAAATGTGCATAAATGCTTTTTTATTTCTTACTAAAGGCGATTTAAATGGGCATTTAAAAGAAAAATGGGGATTTTTTGGGGATAACTGCGGCCCGATATGGGGATGGGGTACAAAAATATTCTGGCAACACTGTCCTCAATTACTAGTAATAGTATGTACTGGGGCACCGAAATTGCGCATATGGAAACTGTGCATTTAGACATTATTTCGGTTTCAACCGAAACTGTGCATGTATGCTTTATTTCGGTTTTTACCATATCGCTAGCTTAGAAAGAAAAGTTGCTAAGTCCCATTTTAAAAATTTTACAGGAGATGAAAAAATCTTCCTATAGCCATTTTCTTTAACTATTTCGCAAGACTTTGAATCAAACATTTTGCGCGTTTAAAGCAAAGCAAAACTCCATAAGAATCAGAAGGATTCGATATTTATTAAAAGATGTCGTATAATTTTGGCCTTATCGGATTTGTGGTGCTTCTTTTGGACTTAGCAAATTTTCCTTTTATTGCTTATTAAGAGGAAAAAATAAAACAAGTACCTTTATAATTTTCGAAACGATGCGTATTCAATTTCTCTAGCCTCCTGCGCCAAAATATGAGTTTTCATAAAAAGTGGACTTAGCAACTTTTCACTCTAAGCTAGCGATATGCATTATTTCGGTTTTAAACCGAAACTGTGCATGTATGCATTACTTCGTTTTTTTTTCATATGCATTATTTCGCTTTTAAAACGAAAGTATGCATATGCATAATTTCGGTATTTTCTCATATGCATTATTTCGGTTTTCAACCGAAACTGTGCATGTATGCAT
>NW_016164527.1:21334-26032 GCF_001687245.7 Rhagoletis zephyria | reverse complement strand
TCATATGCGTTATTTCGGTTTTCAAACGAAAGTGTGCATGTGTGCATTATTTCGGGTTTTTCATATGCATTATTTCGGTTTTCAACCGAAACTGTGCATATAAGCATTATTTCGGTTTTTTTCGTATGCATTATTTCGGGTTTTTTCATATGCATTATTTCGTATGCACAGTTTCCATATGCACAATTTCAGGGTGCCGTATGTACTACATAATCGACACAATTTCTTTTTTTTTCGTTTAAATTGGAGTTCAAAGCAAGATGTACTCACACACAAGAAAACATGTCAGAAGAGCCAAAAATACAGACAGTAACCAACAAAATCCACATAAGACATTCGATTATTGCATCATTCATTAATAAGCTTTGACGCAAAGCATGGCTTCGCCTCCTTTCGTGATATAATGGGCGTCAGTGTTACCGCTGAAATATTTACGAAAGTCGCAAAAAAAGTTTCACAGCCGAAAAAAAGTGTTTTCAAGTAATTCAAATCTTTTATACCATGTATATATAGTCTTTCATTATTTTACTTTTCGAAACTTACTGGGGCATATTCATAGTCAAAATAAAATCGACTCTAAAGTTAGTTACAATTTTTTGACATAATTTTCGAGGAAAAACCTTACATTAAAGTCGACTTTATTTCATCTATGAGTATGCCCCATTTTTTTTTATAAATTTCTAAAGGAGAAAATAATTTTCCGTCAAAAAAAAATTTTCTCTTGAAATAAATGCCCATTGATGAGAGATACATTAAAAAGACGAAATATGCATATTATTATTATGAAAACAAAATTGCAGTTAAAACAAGTACTTACATCAATATAATACTTCAGTCACAAAAAAGGAACATTAGTACTCAGATACAAATTATTACTACTAAGTTTAGCCTTTTAAGTTTGTATATAAATTATCGTAGATTATTTGTTTGTACCGAGCGCCTCGAAAATAAATTTAACACGAATAACTTGGGGAAATACTAAGCTATAAAATCGGTGGATTGATTCATACTACTTCTGGATGTTTTCGCGGAAACATTTTGACATAATAAAAAGGTTGAATCAGTCAAAATATTACCAGAGGTGTAATTTTTAAATGCTTTTGAAAAGTAAATGCTAAAAGCATTTTTAAGCAAGGAAAAAACAAAATATATTTTATGAAAGAATTGCGAAAATGTGTATGTAGAATTTTAATCGAAGAAATCAAAGGGGCAAAAGTCGCATGCTTTTTAAGAAAAGTTTCAAAATAAGCCTATTTTTAAAAAGTCGGTGTCAGAGGGCATCGATCTTCAAAAAGTGTCACTTAAGTCGCACAACGGCAACTCTGATGGGCGTAGTTCTCAAAAATAACGAACTCCATAACTTCGGAGGCATTAAATAAACGAAGCTTTGAGGCTTATACGTGGCTTGCAAAAATGGTGTTTTTTACGAATAAGCTCCAGCATTTCAATGATTTGAGCGTAAAGATTTAAGGCTCTAATAAACCTTCATCTCCTCCTTGTGTGAAAAATCACACAAAAAAATTTGTCAATAATTCTTTAAGCCTATTTTTTAACCGAAGTTTGTTTACCGCGGTGACACGTCACACGTAATGGAGTGCTCGCCGTAAATTATTATATGAAGAAAAAGACAAGGTTTCGAAATATTAATACTTAATAAGTGGTCCTTGGTCTTTATTTGGTACTTAAAATGATTGTGTACAACGTTATAAAGCGTACTTGATTCTCTTACCTCAGTGTGGCGGGGTAGCTGGTGAAGCGGATGATAGTTCTCGGATAAGTGGCTTTAGATATAATTTCAAAATCCGTTGTACCCGTGTATGTATGTACATGCACGGTGCTTGTTACTGCACATTAGGGTGGTGCAATATATTTAGGCTGGAGGCCTAAACACACCGGCCCCTTGCGGTAAGCAAAATTTGTAAAAGGAAGTTAACGAGGCAGCTACCAGGCGCACATGAGGAAAGGTCAATATGCATATATAAAATACAAATAAGTAAGTATTGCTTTTTTTTAATTCACCAAATAGTTCCGTACTAAAATACGCAACGCCAAGTCCACATGACTACTTCCTTAACTGCTGCCAGTGAAAAAAGTGGTTAAATTACATAAACGTGGTTGAAATTTAAATGCACTATTATTTATATGGTAAATATGTGTGTTCAGCAATAAATTTTCTGAGGCAGTCGGAAAGGACGTGTTTCCTAGCCACCCGCATACGTATTGGAGTAGTAGGCATTGGAAAAGGACTAATTTCCCTGCCGCCCTGGCTAAGCGATCAGAAAAGACGAGTTCCTGAGTCATTTTTTCTTATCTGCTTCGAATTAAATTATTTATTCCTCTTTTCAGCCTGGAGTTCATGTACATCAGAGGTTCCCAAACTTTTTTTCTCATAGACCCCCTTCAAAAATTTACTGGTTTCGGTGGACCCCATGCTGATACATTTCTAAATATTCCCAAAGCTTGTAAAAAAATTAAATGTGAAAATTAGATCTAAGTAAATTTGCATTGCGGGTGAATTCAAAAACTAAACTCAGAGTGGCCAAAATAAAAGTAAAATATTTTTGTATGTTCTATTTATAAAAATAATGTGATTACACACTTGTAGGTATTAAAAAATAGAGCTCGTAAATACATCAAAATACTCTCTCTCGCTCGGAAGAGTTATATTTTTAAGAGCACTGCGAGCGCTAGCGTTATTTACATTGCCTTCACCATAAACTCATCAAATGTTCGGCTCACTCATGACTTTACACGTGGAGTATATGTAAAATAGTTTATTTGTGTTAATGGCATCATTTTTATTTTTATCGCTCCGAGTTTTAAAGTGAGGCGTGAAATATTTATCACATTTTTAAAACACAAAACTTAAAACATCAAAACGGCTAAGCTTTTTACGCCAAACTTTTAATTCAGAAGCTGGCAATAGAGAAAAGAAGCACAAAAAGTGTTCCAAAAGGCAAGATGGCAAATGGACTTTTCACAGTCAGGTGTTTGTGCCACGTGAAGTGACCAGTCAGCAGTCCAACAAGTTGTCTGCAGTGTCGTCTGCTCAGTGAGAGCAAAAAATTAGATAGACCGTGTGAGATTGAAGGCAACATAAGTTTTGCCCACCTGCATCCCCTCGATGCCTCTCAGTCATTTCTGAGCGAAGTATTCACCCAGTTTCTGATGGTGGCTTCGATTGCCGAAGGTGGAAGTGCTAAAACTGGTTGCGAACCGAGGAATGCCTGGTCAGAGCCAACTCTGGCCAAATGATCAGGTGTCTCATAACCAGGTACTCCAGAGTGACCTGGCACCCAGAGTAAAACATCCTCGTTATGTTCACCATCATATTTTAGTCCAGACGTGCATTGCCGAACTACTTAGTTTGAAAGTACTTAAATAGAGGGCAGGACAATGCCTTAAGTGCAGCTTGATTTTCACGGCAGTCGCGTAAACTCCTTCCCCTCCACCTATGTTCCACCACGTAGTCCATGGCTTTGAGTATTGCAATTATCTCAGCCTGGAAGACCGAAGCATATTCGCGTACAGAAAAGTGAAGCTTATCTCCATTAACCTTGAAAAAGACCCAAGATCATGACCCAGAGTCAGTTTTGGAGCCATCAGTGTAGATCCGACAATGGGTGAGTCCGGTCTCAGCGATGTAATCAAACCAGCATTCAGTCTCAGGGAACTCAACATTATAGAATCTCTTCAACAAAGGTAATGGTGGCGTACTATCCTGTAGCATTGAAAAGACGCAAGTGCTTAAGTCTCTGCCGCCAGCAATTTTCGCCGCGCTCCACTCATTGTCATACCAGCATCCGGTTCTTTTTAGTGTGCAGGTGGCCTTTAAGGCTTCCCCACGTATGAAAACACAAAGTGATGGTAAGTGCAGCAGTGCGTCAAGTTAAATGAAGAGGCTATCAAGCAACCATTTTGGTTCTTTACATCAAAACCAGATAAATTTTCGTGGACCTCCATTTACAACTCATGGAACCCCAAATTTTTTTCACGTAACCGTGGACCCTCGTCGAGTTTTCCGTGGACCCCTGGGGGTCCACCTGTACCCCTTTGGGAATCACTGATGTACATATATGCATAAAGCAACACAAGCTGTCCAAGAATATAATTTTACGGGTGGAAACGGCGACGATGTTGCACCTGTTTTGTCCACAACGGGTGACAATGTGCAGACGAATCTGGTAGAGCGGCAGAATAAGGGTCGTTGTGGAGACTATCCGTGCCTTGTATTTAGACGCAACGAATTGCATAACATCGTGAAAAACGCAGCTCAAAAGGGTATCTAGTTTAATGCATCATGATGCCGTAAGTTGTTTTAAATTTAAACATTGACCTTTTTGCAAACAGATTAACATACATAATTCTGGGAGATTTCGCTGGCTTGAAGGAATTACTAAGGAACTTTTACGTTTACGCCGATATGCAAAGCGTTTGGCCACTTGGCAAGTGTCCAATAGCTTCTTATAGTTATGAGCAGTGATGGGCATACCTAAATACTTTTGTACTTAAAGTACCACTTTGGGTACTAAATACACAAATACTTAGTATTTTGAGATGACTAAATACCCAAGTACTATTTACTTAGGTATTTAGGAGCTGCTAAATACCCAAGTACTATTTACTTAGGTATTTAGGAGCTGCTAAATACCCAAGTACTATTTACTTAGGTATTTAGGAGCTGCTAAATACCCAAGT
>NW_016164527.1:17466-18607 GCF_001687245.7 Rhagoletis zephyria | reverse complement strand
AATTAGTTCTCAAAATCCCAAAATTCCTAAATTAATCCCAAGAATGGAGAAAAAGTAAGTCTGAAGTAAGTCCCAAAAATCCCGAATTAGTTCCCAAATTCCTAAATAAGTCCCAAAAATCTCGCAATGGTCCCGAAAGTCCCACAAATGGAGAAATGGTCCCAAAAATCCGAAATTATTTCAAAAAATCCCGAAATACTCCTGAAAATCCCGAAATGATCCCGAAAGTTCCAAAAATCAAAAATTAGTCCCAAAAAAATCGATATACTTCCGAAAGCGCCAAAAATCCCGAAAACAGATCCAAGAAGCCCGAAATAGTCCCGAAAATCCCAAAAATTCGAAATAAGTCCCAAAAATCCCGACTTAGTTCCCAAAGTCCCAATATTCCTAAATAATTCCCAAAAATCTCGCAATGGTCCCGAAAGTCCCACAAATGGAGAAATAGTCCCAAAAATCCGAAATTATTTCAAAAAATCCCGAAATACTCCTGAAAATCCCGAAATGATCCCGAAAGTTCCAAAAATCCAAAATTAGTCCCAAAAAAATCGATATACTCCCGAAAGCCCCAAAAATCCCGAAAATAGTTCCGAGCATCCCGATATAGTCCCGAAAGTCCCAAAAATCCGAAGTAAGTCCCAAAAATCCCGAATTAGTTCCCAAAGTCCCAAAATTCCTAAATAAGTCCCAAAAATCTCGCAATGGTCCCGAAAGTTCCACAAATGGAGAAATGGTCCCGAAAGTTCCAAAAATCCGGAAATAGGTCCCAAAAATCTCGAAATACTCCTGAAAATCCCGAAAAGGTCGCGAAAGTTCTAAAAATCCATAATTAGTCCCAAAAAAATCGATATACTTCCGAAAGACCCAAAAATCCCGAAAACAGATCCAAGAAACCCGAAATAGTCCCGAAAGTCCCAAAAATCCGAAATAAGTCCCAAAAATCCCGAATTAGTTCCCAAAGTCCCAAAATTTCTAAATAAGTCCCAAAAATCTCGCAATGGTCTCGAAAATCCCACAAATGGAAAAATGGTCCCAAAAATCCGAAATTATTTCAAAAAATCCCGAAATACTCCTGAAAATCCCGAAATGATCCCGAAAGTTCCAAAAATCCAAAATTAGTCCCAAAAAATCGATATACTCCCGA
>NW_016164527.1:16831-17164 GCF_001687245.7 Rhagoletis zephyria | reverse complement strand
GAAAGTCTCAAAAATCCAAAAAAGACCCAAAAAATCGATATGCTCCCGAAAGCCCCAAAAATTCCAAAATTAGTCCCAAAAATACCGAAATCTGTTCCGACAATTACGAAATAGTCCCGATAGTCCCAAAAATCCTTAAATAGTTTAGAAAGTCCCATAGTTCCTAAATTAATCCCAAAAATCCCGAAAATCCAAAACAAAGTCCCAATAGTCCCAAAAATCTGGAAATACACTCGAAAATCTGAAATTATTCCCGAGAAACCCGAAATAGTCCCGAAAGTCCCAAAAATCTGGAAATAGACCCGGAAGTCCCAAAAATACCGAAATTACTCC
>NW_016164527.1:7034-16806 GCF_001687245.7 Rhagoletis zephyria | reverse complement strand
GGTATTTAGCAGCTCCTAAATACCTAAGTAAATAGTACTTTGGTATTTACAACAACACAAAATACCTAAATACTTTTGTACTTTGTACTTAATACTTAGTAAATACAATTTCGCCCATCACTGGTTATGAGTTTTATAATGATATCTTTGCCTTGCAAAGTTGAGTTGAGTTTAAGGGTGGGTATATCAGGAAATTTATAGGAGTTGGATCCAACTCACTTTAAGGAGTCAGCTCATTCAACTAACTCAAGTTATGTTACACTCATTCGTATCGTACAGTGAAACCCGTTTAAGTACCCACCCGCTTAAGTAACCAACTTTTTTGGGCACCGTGAATTTTTTAATGTAATCTGAAGAAAATCCCTTTCTTAAAATCCCCCCGCTTATTTACCCAACCCGCCTACGTACCTAAATTTTTCGTACCCCTTTTAGCATTTTACTTATAATTTTCCCCTTTTAAGTGCTCTTTTAAAATTTCTTTAAATATTTTCATATTTGGAAATTCAGTGGCAGCGCTACACAATCGACATTAATTTCCACCGTCAGTGTAACAACATTGGTCGCGTTCATAAGACGTAGCTGTTTAGCTCATCTGCTACGAAACTGCTCGCAACTGTTGAACCCAACAATTACGTCTTAGAAACGGCTTGATGAATATGCTGCCAAACGAACAGCTGATAAATGTAAACAAATGAAATCGCAACAAATAGAGATAGTTGCGCCGATAATATTTAGATTTCAACGCTCAGCGGCCGCCGTGTTGAAAAAATCGTTCAATGTTACAATGAATTAAACAGTGTAAAATTATATAGCAAAACATCTTAAAAACATATGTTTAGAAACGTAGTATTATTATAAAATATTTTAGTGACTTTATTACGTCAGTAATATAAAACATAATAAATTTGTTTGCAACTGCCACCTAACAAAGCGGCGTTAAATTTAATATAAGCGGCGTAAGTCTTTCCGATCAGCTGTTTAGGCTAAGCCCAACACGTTGAGTTCAGGTAGCGTAAAAATTTTCCGCTGGAAAGAATGGCGGAAAGTTGCCAACTGTTGGGCTGAGCGTAACTACTCAACTGGGTGTTTCTAAGACAAATAGCCAACGGTTGGGCAACAGCTACGTCTTATAAACGCGCCCATTCAAGTTTCAAGTGGCTAAAAATTACCGTTGATTTTTTAGAATTTTGAAACTTTGATGAAAATTTGGTGAATTTTCAGTGTTCTACAAAATTTTAAGCTTAGGTTTTTATGGTATGTGGTAGGGAATGAACTCTATTTTAATTGAAAATTCTTAAAAATTAATAGACATAAGCGTCAAACAGTATCATTTTGAATTTGGTCCGAACTGTATATACATATGGGGCATTTCACCTCAAGTGACCCATCTTTTGAAATCTATGTCTTCCGATCGGGATGAAATTTGCACCAAGGTTAGTCCTAAAAAATAGTAGTTATGACACAAAATTTCAATGGGATCGGTCAAACACACTCCGAGTTGGAGGGTCTTTTGACATTTTGGTCAAACGGCCATTTTTTCGGATCCATATAACTAATTACCTATTGTATTTAGAAAATTTTTTCAGGAATGTTTTCGATAGATTTCTCTTCAGTCTTTACAAATTTTATTTTTTTTTAATTAAAATGAATTTTTTTTAATTTTTTTTTTTTAAATAAAAAATAATTTTTATGTTTTTTTTCAAAAAGGGGTATTTTTTTTTTTATTTTTTTTTGCTCAAAAGAAAGCTTAGGTATTTTTCTTTAAGAGCTTTGTGGTCGCTTAGTGGGATGCAACTTGTGTATCAATCAAAATTAGCGTTTAGTAACTCGAAACAGCGGTTTTTTTAATTTTTAATATATGACCTATTGTCTTCTTTTTTTCGTATTATTGTGTAAGTGTCTCGGAAACCTGAAAATAAAACTTATATGAGAAGGTATATACAATTACCTTTCCAACGGTATATAACACGCCTAACCAAAGTTTCATACCCTCGATACTGCCATTCCCGTAGTTAAGGATGATTAAGATTTTTCGTAGTCTAACACAGCAGGTACTCGATTTTGTGCATCCAAACTCTTTATTAATAGCTTTGCAGAATTTTGAGTATTAGATTTGCATACCTACTAGCACAATATTTAAAAGGTATGAAGAATATGGGATTTTCCGGTAGTTAAGGATGATTAAGATTTTTCTTTGTACCTAACCACAGCAGATTCGTCCAAACCTTTTCTCAATAGATATTCATACCTACTCGCGCAACCTATAAGTAGCTATAATAAATCAGCTATAGTTTATGAAGGCAGTGTATGGTCATTTTGAAGACCACTTTTTTAGAAACAGCGTTAAAATAAAGACTGTGTTATTTACATAATTAATATTTTCAGTAGCTATGGCTCATAAAAAGGCTAAGCTTGATAAAGAAATTTTTGCTTCTTTTTGCTTTAATCCCTTCAACAAAAAAAACCACGTTTCTTCAGATACACGACGGCTTTCTGACGGCTTAATATCAAAATTCCCTACGCTATCAAAACGGATGCGAATTTGTGGATCGTGCAGGAAAGAGCTCAGCAAATTGAAGGAATTACCGACTTCGAAAAGTAATGAGCCTTGTGAAGACGTTATTCCAGATAGAGACCATATTGAATCTGAGAAGGATGACCGAATTTCCGATGACGATGGCTCCAACTTTACTGAAGAAAATATGACTTCAAGGGATGAGTGCCAAAACCAATACCACAAGGATGCAGTAAAAGTACTTGAGCAAATAAAAGAAAAGTACAAAACTTCAACTAGTAGAGCAGAAAAAATTCAACTTCTCACGCTTGCTCCACCGACATGGAGTCGCGCAAAAACAATGGCTGAGTTTGGAACATCAGAAAGAAAAGCCAGGATTGCTAAAAAATTAGTTGCAGAGCATGGCATACTCACACTCCCAAACACAAAGAAAGGAAAACCTTTAGAGTGCAAAACTGAAGCTCTAGTGACTCAGTTTTATCAGCGCGATGATATGAGTCGCCTGATGCCAGGGATGAAAGACTGGGTGTCTGTACGAATTGACGGTAAGAAAGTTCAAATGCAGAAGAGGATAATTCTCTGCAACCTGAATGAGCTGTTCGCGAGCTTTCAATCTGAACACGAGGATATTAAAATTGGATTCACAAAATTTACCCAGCTCAGGCCAAAACATTGCGTCTTGGCAGGAAGCAGCGGAACTCATACAGTATGCGTTTGCATTTATCATGAAAATGTGAAGCTGATGTTGAAGGAAATCAACTTGAATTATTTAACAAATGATTCGCCGGAAGATTTGAACAGTTACCGTGATTGCCTTAAATTGACAATGTGTCCTAATGTATCAACTTCTTGCCACTTGGGTGAATGCTCAAATTGCCCGGGAACTACGTTCATCAAAGAGAATTTGGTCAAGTCTTTTGACCGAGAATTTGTGGAGGAGGTCAAATTTGAATCTTGGCTGCAGTCTGAAAGGTGCACATTGAAAACAGTTATCTTAAGTGTGGACGATTTTGTGGAAGAAATTTGTACCGGATTGGTAAACTTGAGAACCCATGACTTTCTAGTCAAGGAGCAGCGGTCATTCTTCGAAAATTTGAAGATACATTTGCAGGCAGGTGAATTCGTTATTTCATACGATTTCGCAGAAAACTATAAATATGTTATCCAGGATGCCATACAAGCATTCCATTTCAATAACGACCAAGCAATTATATTTACAATAGTTATTTACTACATGAAAGATGGAAAACTGGAACATAAAAGTATGGCAATCATATCCGACGATTTGAAGCATGACGCCGTTGCTGTTTATGAGTACCAGAAGATAATACTAAATTATCTAAAATCCGAATTCACAGTAGCGAAGGTATACTACGTTTCGGATGGAGCTCGTCAGCATTTTAAAAACAAAAGTAGCTTCGCAAATCTTATGGCTCATGAAACAGATTTCGATACACCAGCTGAGTGGCATTTTCATCCTACTGCTCATGGTAAAGGAGCATGTGATGGTATAGGAGCAAATATTAAAAGAAATGCAGCGAAGTATAGCCTCCAATGCTCTCATCAAGCCCGTATCTTAGATGCGAAAGCTTTATTCCGGTGGGCAAAGAAGTACTGTAAAGAAACTGAAATAATTTTTAGTAGCAAAGATGATCATGCGGAAACTGCGAAATCACTGAAGAGCAGATTCGATGCTGCAGTAACAATCGATGGTACCGCTCAATATCATGCTTTCATACCGATTGGCGATGGAAGGCTCAAGTTAAAGAAGTTTTCTTCCTCTACCCAATGTGATTTCTTTCCAAAAGCGAAACCCGAAGTGAAATCAACAGCAGAACCCAGTAACCCTAAGAAAGGATTGACGAAAAAAGCCACAAAGAAAGGTGGAAAATAAGGTGGATGGAAGGCTGGCTATTATAAAATTAACTATCTTGTATACTTTTTATGTATCTATTTATTAAATTATATATTAAAAACTATTCTAAATAAATAAAAAAATTCATAATTTTGACCAATTCTATAGAAAAACAGTTATTTTATTCCAAAGGTGTACATATTGTGGGTATTGTTATATAGCGTTGGAAAGGTAATTGTATCTAATTTTTTATATGTCTTATTTTCAGGTTTCAGAAAAACTTAGGTCATATATTAAAAAATAAAAAAAACGCTGTTTCGAGTTACTAAATGCTCATTTTAATAGATAAACAAGTCGCATCCCACTAAGCGACCTCAAAACTCTTAAAGAAAAATACCTAAGCTTTCTTTTGAGCAAAAAATAAACAATCTTAATCATCCTTAACTACCGGAAAATCCCATATTCTTCATACCTTTTAAATATTGTGCTAGTAGGTATGCAAATCTAATACTCAAAATTCTGCAAAGCTATTAATAAAGAGTTTGGATGCACAAAATCGAGTACCTGCTGTGTTAGACTACGAAAAATCTTAATCATCCTTAACTACGGGAATGGCAGTATCGAGGGTATGAAACTTTGGTTAGGCGTGTTATATACCGTTGGAAAGGTAATTGTATATACCTTCTCATATAAGTTTTATTTTCAGGTTTCCGAGACACTTACACAATAATACGAAAAAAAGAAGACAATAGGTCATATATTAAAAATTAAAAAAACCGCTGTTTCGAGTTACTAAACGCTAATTTTGATTGATACACAAGTTGCATCCCACTAAGCGACCACAAAGCTCTTAAAGAAAAATACCTAAGCTTTCTTTTGAGCAAAAAAAAAAATAAAAAATAAATACCCCTTTTTAAAAAAAAACATAAAAATTATTTTTTATTTAAAAAAATAATTAAAAAAAATTCATTTTAATTAAAAAAAATAAAATATGTAAAGACTGAAGAGAAATCTATCGAAAACATTCCTGAAAAAATTTTCTAAATACAATAGGTAATTAGTTATATGGATCCGAAAAAATGGCCGTTTGACCAAAATGTCAAAATTCTAGACCCTCCAACTCGGAGTGTGTTTGACCGATCCCATTGAAATTTTGTGTCATAACTACTATTTTTTAGGACTAACCTTGGTGCAAATTTTATCCTGATCGGAAGACATAGATTTCAAAAGTTGGGTCACTTGAGGTGAAATGCCCCATATGTATAAATAAATGTGTATAATCCTTGACTTTTTAAATAATTGAATTACTGTAAAAATTATTCAACATTGCTTTATCTACTTTTTTCAATAAAGCTTTTCTTTATGTGTTTATACGTTTAGATAATGCTACGATCTTGGTTTTAAACTACATATACTTCATTAAATGTTGATGTTTTATTCAAGGATTTATTTATGTAAGTTAACAAGAAGATGTAACTTCATCAATAATTGTGTTCGCTTAAGTACCCGCATTGAGGTACTTAAGCGGGTTCTTTTAAGTACCCAACCCGCCTCAAATAGCTGACATTTTTCGTGAGATACTTAAGCGGGTTTTACTGTGACTCGTTGTGCGGCATAAGTGCGGTATAGCGGCCGTTGAGATAAAACAAAACTCAAAAGTGGGCGTGGTCAGCTCCCTTCTACTGATTTGAAAGGTGTAAATTTTTTTGGTGCAAATTAATTGGGGCGGTGCTAGGGGGAAGGTAAAGGTGGAATTTTCAATATTTTCAAAAGCTTATATTTCGAAAACTATTGTACCGAATTTCAAAATGTGGATATGGTTGGAAAGACAATTGACTTGATATGCACATCTTTATATACCTTACATACATATTTCGAGAAAAACAAATAAAACAAAATTATAACAATTTTTTAATATAAATGTACGTTTTTCTAAAAAAAAACGTTATTTACTATATGCAAAAATACTATTTTTAAAAATTGCAGAAAAACACCTTTAATTTGATGTATGCTATGGTGCAAAGATTCTTTTGAGTAGGCGGCCTTGGGCCTTTCAAACCATCTCCACATTTTAAAAATCGGTGCAATTTTTTGCGATATATAAACTTTTGAAAATATTGAAAATTCCACTTTTACGCCCCTCTAGCTCCTCCCCTATTAATTAGCACCAGAGATGGTTTACACCATTAAAATCAGTAAAGTGGCGGACCACCGTTTTGAATGTGATGTCTTGACTCAAGGCGAATTTTGTTTGTATAAATTCGCCTTGTTTTGACTCATAGTTTTGAAACTTAAAGCCCTATTCGCGTGTAATGACAAAACTCGCCGCTATAACGATTGTCATGTTTATAATCAATAAGGGCAATTTGAAAGCTCAAACGGTGACAATTGCTATTATTTTTGTGATGACCTATTGAGTACGTGACAACGCTAAAACATATGTTAATATTTTCAATTTTATTAATTTTGAAGAAAAAAGTTGCAAAATTTTACTAAATGAAAACTGTGAACCATTTTATTTGCCTAAATAGGTGTGTTAAAAAGTTATTATTTGCGTATGCACATCATATTAGTATCCATTGCAGAATACTATTCATGGAGGAAATAATTATTATGTACGCCGCTATTATTGTGGAGCAAGGAGAAATTATACAGAGAAGAAGATTTCTGAGGGAAATCCGAGACAACAGTTTTTTTTTTACAGATTTTAGACGTTTGCTGTTCGGGTTGGTCTTCACAAAACTGCAGCTGCTCTTGAGTGGTACATTCATATTTTCCACGCCTGTTACTACACGAATTCATAACAAAATGAAATAAATTTTCCTATTATAGAATTACTCACTTTTCCGGCGTTTCGTAATCCATTGCTGCGGTGTATTTTATTTAAAAGAAATCCCGTCTGTTTCAGTGGCGGTCAAAAGGAACAATTAAAATATAAACACAGAACAGCTGTTTCACTATAGAGAAACTTTCGCAGCAATTGGCAAATGAAACCAGCTTTTCGCTTGTCATTATTGACTGTGCATACCTAAGACAACAGTTGATGACACGATAATGACAATTGAACTGTGACAATTGACGACTGTGCAACACGCGAATAGGGCTGTTAATGCCAGAATTGAGATTTGACATAACACCCACAATACAAAATACATGTGGTTGTTGTTGTTGTATTCGTGCCACCACCTTGTATTGCCATGCCATGCTAAACACTGTGGCGAAGCTTTAGAGATTTCAAATTTAAACTAAAACGAAATTTGTTAAGTATATTTTGTCTTTATTAACTGACAATTTAAACGGGTAAGCGTGTTACACTTTGGTGGCGTCCAGTACTTAACTGAACTTTCAAATTATATCGAATGGTTCACAACGAATAGATTAAACGAATGAATGAATATAAGGATAAATAGCGAATGATAAAAATGCATGAAATGGCGAAAATAAGAATAATGATGAGAAGAAAGAGAGTATAATATTCAGCAACGCACAGGGAAGTATTTTGTTAAGATGCTAATTGTGCAGTTACATTCCACCTCCCCGTGAATCCTTGGGGATTCACAGCTTTAAAGCGGCTAGCTTACATGCCGGTCTACGCAGGAGGCCGTGGCTCATCTGTACTGTTGCACTTCGCACCTGCCCGTCTTTCGCAGTGAAGACCTCTGTAATACGACCCGTTTTCCACTGACTTCTTGGTAGTTGCGGGTCACATACCACAACCAACTGGTCCACCTTAAATGGCTGGACTTCTTCGCGCCATTTCGGACGAGTGAGCAGTTGCGGCAAATACTGCGTAAGCAGATGTTTTCCTGGCTTGCCGCTGGTGTCTGTGTGGAGTTTAAGCAGCCCAGTAAAAGGTGATTCGGTGTCAAGGGCTCCGGATTGTCGACTGCCACCGGGATATCTGTCAAAGGACGGCTATTAATTATGTTTTCCGCCTCTATAAGTACGCTGCGAAACGTCTCAAGGCGTGGTGCTTCGTCTTTGAGGACCCTCTGGAGAATGCGCTTAACGCATTACACCAGACGATCCCAGCATCCCCCTGATGCTGGATGAGCCGGGCAGTTGAAAACCCATTCGATTCTCTCCTTAGCGGCTTCTTGTTGTATGACATCGAAATCGAAGAGTTGCTGATCCCTTTCGAGTGCATGCTGCGCCCCAATAAAATTTTTGCCATTGTCGCTTCTCAGGCGAACAGGTACACCCCTGCGGTTGACGAAATTCCTCAGACATATAATAAAGGCCTCGGTTGACAGATCTTCAGCTACCTCAATGTGCACCGCTCGCGTGGTAAGACATGTAAATAGCGTTACCCAGCGCTTTTCACGACGACGGCCAATGGCAACGCAAAATGGTCCACAGTAATCAACACCCGCATATGAAAACGGTCGTACATATGGCGTGAGGTGATCGGGAGGCAATTGACCCATCAGCGGCATAACTGGCTTAACGCTACTGCGAATACATACAGGACATTTTCTTTTAACTGCTTTTAAGAGGCAACGGGACCGTGGTATCCAGAAATGCTGTCGCATTTCGTTAATTGTTAATTGGTCGTTATGATGATGTCTTTTCCTGTGGAAGTGATCCATCACTAGGGTCGTAAGGTAATGGCTACTTGGCAGTATTATTGGATGGCGAGCTGTATATGGTAAGCAATAGGCTGCGTCGATTCTACCATTAATACGTAAGACGCCATCCTCATCCAACTTTGGCGTAAGCTGGTATAGTGCGCTTGACTTCGGCAAACATTTCTTATTTTGTAGAATACTGATTTCTTCATGGTAAATTTCAAGTTGAACTTGTCGGCAAATGTAGATGTCGGCTTTATTCAGCTCTTTGGCTGTGAGTTCTCCTCGTTGGTGCTGCTTATCTTGCAAGTTACCGACGAAGCGCTTAACCCAGGCAGTTACTCTTAACAGTCTTAGATACGACGAAAATTTGTGTACTTCTATAATGTGTACCGCTTTGTTGGCTGTAACTAGCATACATTTCTTGGACTCTTCTTTGGCACAATGATCTGAATATAGGTGCAGAGGTTCTTTCGGCCACATGTCTTCGTCTGAATACAGGAAATCTGGACCCTTTACCCATATCGAGTCGGATTGGCATATTGGTGATGGCTTCATTTTTGTAGCTGTGTCTAAAATCACTAAATTGGCGATACATCGATGCCAGTTTCAACGATGTTTTAACATCGACTTTATTGTGAGTCAGACTTGAATTGAACTTACCCATTATGCTCCTAAAAAATTTGTTGACTGGCCATGAATTTGTATTACTTATTCTTTTGAGGAACACGCAGAAATGCCGAGTTTCCTCGTATCTTTTGATATTAAAAATGTATAGTTAACCATTAAAAAATAAAAAAATCTTTTTAATATACAACGCTTTTATAAATGGAC
>NW_016164527.1:0-3153 GCF_001687245.7 Rhagoletis zephyria | reverse complement strand
TAAAAAGTAGAAAATAATATTTCTCAGTCCCACAGAATTTGTTTTGATAACTTTTGATTTTGAAATTTTAGCAAAAGTCATTATAAACAATTAATGACTTTGAAAACGAAAAACGTGGAGCGCATGCAGTACAAAGCATTCGATTTCATTGACAATAGTCAAACTACATAAAATTCTACAGCGAAAGTACAAATTTGAGATCGATTTTAAGCGGTCGTTATTCATATGCCCACATACATACATATGTTACTTTTCATATCAATTCAAGTGTATTTATTACATGCGCCCCACCCTTTTCATTTTCAATGCCATTAATTGTTTATAATGACTTTTGCTAAAATTTCGAAATCAAAAGTTATCAAAACAAATTCTGTGGGACTGAGAAATATTATTTTCTACTTTTTATTCCATTTATAAAAGCGTTGTATATTAAATAGTTTTTATTTTATTTTATTTATTTTCTACTTTTTAGTCTTGTCTGTACATAATTTTGCAATAGATATTAAAATAATTCAACTTGCAGTGAAAGAGAACAGAAGACTATGCAAGCACAATGTTGTTTGCTCACATTTAGTATAAACATACATATGTACATACATACATATATCAAGTTTATTTCATTTAAAAAAATGGCGTGTCGTCCATTTCCGCTGTAACGTATAGAAATAGTGCATATATTTAGGCGCAATATTTAAGTTCTCCTGGCGGGGCGACATATACCTCTAGAGTTTTTCTAATTCTATGTCTGTGATATGTTACCTACGACGAGGTTGATATCTAGACTAGGTTTGCCATAAATACCTTTGCTATATTTATAGTATAAAATGGTGGTCCGGATATACAACATTGCAAGTTGATAAAAGCGTTGTAAAAAAAGGGCCGGGTTCCTGTTGGCCCGTAGTTGGGCCTTGGAACTTTAGGCTCAGCGAACTTACTACGGTATGCATTTTTATTCTAATTATAGGAAGAATAGAAGAATGGTAAATAAATACATGGAAATACATCCATATGTAAGTATTTTTCTAAGTGAATTACAGAGAGTTGGAATTGAAAAGTTTTAAATTTTCCTTTTAATGTGACTACAACCTAACAAATTGTGAAACATCGGAAACCATCGATATATCGATGTTTTTCTGGCGATGCATTTTAGCATCGATATTTATTTTTTCGGTGCATCGAAACATCGATGTATCGATGTTACCCCCCAAAATTAGCATCCCTACACATATGTTATGCCATTGGCATACAGCAAAGCTATTGGCAATGGGGTTGCACATTTCCATATAAATTAGGCGTGGATGACAAATGAGATGAATGTGGCAATGACTGATTCTGGAAATTGGCGGCAGCACTGTGGTGGGAAAGCGGAATTTCTGACGAAGTACCAACGACGGTAGCAATGACTTGCGGCGACAGAACTTTCGGTGAAGAAATTACTGTAGTAGCAGCGCCCTGGCGTGAAATATAGTCTGGGGAAAGTTTGGTGACCGCTGTGGAGTACTGGCAGCATATATGTAATACTCCTATAAGAGCTAGTACCGTCCGAAAACACTACAGTACAGATATATCGATAAACACGTACGAAAGAAAAGGAACACACACATTTATAAATAAACATGTACACAACACATATACAAAACCGGCACTCAAGTACACAATACATTGACAAAAACATTACTAGACTGTCTCGCTTTGATTTCGGAATGCTTACACATTGAGATGTTAGCTTACTATCAATATAGAAGTATTACATATATGACTGGCAGTATGGACTACCTGACATAATTGTAGCAGCGGTGGTCGCTGTATGACCTGGCACTAATTCAGTTGAAGATATGGCAGTTGCAGTAGATTTCGGATAATGTGATACAGCTGATGAAATAGCAGCGGTGGCGGCATTGTCTCTTTCCTTCCGTAGTTGCTCGTTGTCCCGACGTAATTCAACAACAGACTCCTGCAGTGCGTTTATACTGGCTACCAATGCTGTAAATTGTTGTTGTGAAATTTGGGAATTCTGCAACTATTCGACTATTGTGTTGTTCAAGCTATCCGCTTCATCCAAGGCGAATTTATACAAAGTGGTGTTGATGGCGCATTAAATTTTCGCCGCGGTACTACTGAATGTCAAAATGATGTGTTTGTTGTAAGCAAGGCGAATTCATTTTACAACAAACACATCATTTTGACATTAAGACGTACCTCGGCTAAAATCTAAATTCGCCATCTACACCACCTTGTATAAATTCGCCTTGGCTTCATCTGACTATTCCTCTGAGTTTTCTTTCTTCTCTTTATCCTCTTTTGTCTTGTTTCTTGTCCGTGTCATGTTCAGCAATTCAAATATATGTGCGCGAGTGCAGCATGTATTCAATTGAAATGTGCTAGTTACGAGACAAGTACGGCGAAATTGTCAATTGAATCAACGGCTGGCGATTCCTTTGAATTTCACTGGCTGCGGCCTACGAACGAATGTAAAGCAACGATAATGACTATGGCGCTGACTGTGACGATTTCGACAGTGGGACTCGCTGATAGCTTAGTATCCAGCTCTTAAGAAAACGGTCAAGAAAAAATTGCCATTATTTCGCGTGTGTGTCCAAGGAATTTTGACATTTTTGATAACGCACAGCCTGTTGCCTCACTCTTTCCTCAAGAAATAATGGAACGGGCATATATTTCTGTTGCAAACCTGGGTTGCCTTGTGCTCTTTTTTCACAAAAAACTTTAGAAAACCGTAGTAGAAAGCGTACTAAATTTCTGAAGAACTGCGTACTGCCTTAAGGAAATTTGACTCAAGAAAATTTCTTAGCCATTTCTTGTACGTCATTTTATATGGAGTTTTTGCTTTTCTTAAGAGCTGGATACTAAGCTNACATTAGAATTTCGAAAGCAATTTCACTACTAATTGCCTACTTTGCGGACTTTTCTACTACCATTTTCGAAACAAGGGATTGCATTCTCCTCCGTAAATGCAACCTTTTGTAAGGGAGTGTCAAACCGCAGCTGTCATGTGATTTTGTGCGGCTATGCACGACGTTGACGTTGGCGTTAAACTAAGGTAGCTTGACCGCTGCGATATGACGACGGCTATTCGAAATGCTGATTGCGTACAGATTGACTCGCTGTGATTTGTGCGGCTATGCACGACGTTTA
>NW_016164526.1:26019-31147 GCF_001687245.7 Rhagoletis zephyria | reverse complement strand
AATGCATGAAAATCCTAACCTCAAAAAAATCACCCGTTACATATATTGTCAAATTTCATGTGAAATATTTTCGTAGAAAATTTTAACCTATTACCTCCCGCCTGAAAGGGTCGTTTCGGCCCTCACTTAAAGAATCACCGCAAAACACAAATTTTTCCAGTGCTGAGAGATTCGACTCTTGATATAGCTCTGGCTCCGAGACATCCCGATAACGTTCTCTCTGCACTACTTTATTATGTTGGATATGAGGCTTACAAAGCCAAGTGCCTTGATCTCTGCTTAGCTGGGCCCGTCTAACTTCGATGCAAAAATTATTTTGCACGCCTCTTTGATGGCCTGTAAAACACTGGCCGAATTCTGTAATCGAATAGACTCTCAACTTCAGCGCCTTGTACATTCATAGCATAAAACCATGTCGTAGGTCCACTTCTCACCCAGCATTTTCTTGCAGGAATACAGAGAACCATAGGCCTTTTTTACAGTTTATTTTCGGTGTGAGAATTACTCACAAGTACTAGGGGCAAAGGAAAAGAAAAAGGGCATGCCTATTTAGGGAAGGTAGGTTAAAATTATAAATATTTTTTCCTGTGGTGAATAACAGTTATTTAGTCTGTGAGATCTCAACGTTGAACTCGCGGCTATTTGCCAAAGAACCCAATTCCGATAGTGCTCTTTGAAGTATTCCGCTTATAACATTTATGCAATGTCACATTCATAACTTCCTATCTAATAAATTCATGTAAGCCTTAATTTTAAACATTGTAAAGAAATTAACTGGAATTGCATCAAAAGTTCAAACTATGCAATCTTAGAAAAAAATTGGGTTTGCAATTTGGTAGTTAAATTTTTAATTTTAGTATAACAAAGTGTATGGAAGAAAATCCGTCACAACATCAATAAAAAATTTGCCGAAAACCAACGATAAGAACTAACTACTTCCAACTTGCACTTTATTATACCAAAATTTAATCGGCTACAAAACTGCATACATTGAATTTAAAAAAATGTGAAATTTTGATGAAAATTGGTTGAAAATCGTCGAATTTTTATAAATCTTGTACAAAGTTTGAACTTCTGACTTATGAATATATGAAAAGACAAATTCTACATTGTACTGTACAGTGACTCAAACAAATGACCACGTTTTGATTTTCTTCAAATATTCGTAATGTTTTTCTTATTTTTGTTTCTTATTTTTATATAAAAATATCCTCTAAGCTTTAACCCAAACCGTGTTAACCACAGTTTCAAGCTTTATACAAAATTTACGAAAATTCAACAAATTTTCAACTTTTTATTCTGATTTTTTAGAAAAACGATTTTTTGCATTTTCATACAAGTATGAATTTCTTATGAAACAAAACGCGGGAGACCGCCAGCAACAAAATTTCAAAATATCAACGCAAGTTTTTGTAAATTGCGCTTGTTATATTAAAAAACCCGAAAAAGAAGCCTAAAAAATTTCTCAAAAATCAACGCGATTCTTAAGCCGTTTGAAACTTGCACTTGCATACCCAAAAGTTTTCTAAAAATTCAGAATAGAAAGTTGAAATTTTAAATTTCTCAAAATTTTTTATGAAGTTTGAAACTGTGACTTAAACGGTTTTGGTTAAAGTTTAGACGATATTTTTATATAAAAATAACAAAAAAAAATTAGCTGAAAAAGTATTACGAATATTTAAAAAAAAAGCAACACGTGGTCATTTGTTTGAGTCACTGTAATTGAATTTGAGATCAAAAAGTGTAAACTTTTAAATAGAACGTATAAGTACTGCAATTCGCGTAAAGTTTGATTTGGGCCTCAGTCAAAAGCGCTAAATTTTTTTCACAGTTTAATTAAACAAAAAAATTGACATTGATGATATATGTACTGTAAAATACAATCTTTTGGCTTTATTTATACGTATGAGCAAATATATTTATGCAAACTTTTTCTTTTATTTTCAGGTAAGTCCGAACTTCAAGAACTATATTATTATACATGTATTTCGCCGAAATTGATCAGATTAAGGTATAGTAGGAACATTTTTTTCTCCAATAATTCACTTAAACCTCGCACTGAATTACCACAGAGCTATTTGCAAATTTATACAACCCGACAATTTTATTAAAAACGCCCCCTTGAATTATTATAACAAGAACAAATTTGCTGGCCGTCTGTCGGGGCACAATTTCGATCGAATCCACTGCCTTTTTAATCCAGATTAACGTTGCCACCTCTCTATGCTATTAATTACAATTGACGTTAAATGTAAGTCCAACTTAAAACATCTCAATCTAGCATAGTGCAATTTAGCCTCTTCCTAAGAAAGAAATAAGTGAGCTGCTTAATCATTGCAGATAAACAATTCAACTGTCCAATAAAGATAAGTACTTGTCTCCCAAAAGACAAAAACCAAACATCCAACCAGGCAACACACAATAACAAACAATAACTTTATAGTTACATTTAGCATAGAAAACCGCAAGCTGAGTAAAATACAATAGGGAATAAAGCAGCCAGAATGCATTGTTTAGGGAAAACGGAAAGGAAGCGGAAGGATGGCAGCGAATAAACTGAAAACTACTATTTACAATAACTAAGCAGTTAGTGTATAGAGGAAACAAAAGTGAGTTGCAATGGATGCGGCAAAATGAAATGAACTACTCAAGAGAAGCTAGGGAAGCTATGGAAGCTGGCAGAGCGAAAAGCAGAAAATTGAAAAAAATTTATAAAATGAATGCACTGTAATGAAGGCTGCTGAAAGAAAAATTGAAAAAGGGTTACGTATAATTACGTATGAAATGGAAAGCTTGTAAAGGAAACGAGGTTTGTAGGTGCAGAAAGGGGGGTATGCATAAAATAGTAAAGGGATGTAAGATGGAAGTTAGTATAGCTGAAATTAAGCGATTAAGGATTGTTCTTAGATGGAGTTGAAGAGAAAAATATCGCTTTGTTAAGCTGTGGCTTATGAGAGATTTACTAAAGCCTTCATTTCAAGGGATTTTAATTTGAGAGGTAAAGTGTTTTATGGAATAAAAAAGAAGAGAAAAAGTAAAATATGTGTATGAATACTACAAAAAAGCCTGCATTGGGAAAAAAAGGAAAACGGGACAAAGTTGAAGTTGGAAAAAACTACAAAGTTAGAAATACATAAGTATACGAAAATTTTAAAGAAGTTTACATTCGTTTGCCAGTATTTACTAATATGGCACGAAAAGTTGAATTCGAAAAGATACACGTAATCAGAGCTGAAGACATTGGAACCAAAGAATCTCAATGGTGGAGGATGTATGTACATATACTTTGCTTACAAATTAATTCGGGAAAACGAAAAAAAAACTAAATCTTTTAATAGCTTTTCAAATAAAAAAGTTGTATGTGGTTCCCACGAGTGACCAAAGTGAAACATTTACTTCCTATTACCCGTATTTCTAAGCATTTTGTATCACTATTTTTATATGTAAGCCACGTGCTTCACTGCGCCTGAAAAGTATTTTTCTGTTGTTACTCCTTCGCAAAATTCTTGTTAATAAAAAAAATAAAAAATAAAATAGAATTGAAGAGCTTTATGAAGTGAAATTTTCTAACAAATTTTCGATTTATGAAACACACTTTATTTTTTATTTTTTAATGGGGGTGTTAGTTAATATATTTGTGAAAGTATTTAATCCTGAAAATTCAATTTATTCATAACTTAATCTACAAATCGTGCAATTTCTTCAAATCACATTAACTGAATAAAACTTTTCCCATAGGTGGCAACCTTCTACAAAAATATTTTCGGCAGTAAACTTTCTTAAACTGCTTTAGTTTGATACCCGAATTGTAATATTTCATTTCTCTAATCATTTTAATAATGGAATAAAATTTTTAATTGTACCAACCCTCCTCAAAAAGATTTTTGGCAGTAAACTTTCTTTAACCTCTTTTGTTTGATACCCATATTGCAATATTTAATTTATCTTATCAAAGAAATCAAATTAAAAATTTCAAACAGGTGGCAACCTTCCACAAAAATATTTTACTTAAACCTCTTTCTTTTTACGGCCACAATTGAATTATTTACTTTGTCTTATCAATTTACTGAAACTGCGATTTTCAAACTGGTGGCAACTATCTAATTATTTTTCTCCTATATTTTAAAATGTAACTTTAGCAATGCATCGATGTATTCGATTGCACGCATAAATTTTCGAGTATTGCGCATAAAACATACAGACAGACAGACAAAAATTCTAAATAAAAATTATTTGGCTTCTGCATTTTATTATATTTATAGATTGCATAGCCGACAGTGAAGAAGAAGAATTACCAAAGTACCATTAAGGGTCAGTAAAGTAGGCCTCCAAAGAGGGTGTATATTATCCTTTGTCTTGTCACAAAAATTACAGGCGCTACCTAAACACATCTACTTGCAAAATATCTCTGCTCTAAACTCTACCTGTTTCCTCTTGAATCGCTAAATTCAATATTTACAGAACTTACACACTCACTTCCCTACAACTTTACCATAAACCTGAGGTTCTCTCTGCTTGAGACACTCTATGTAAACCATGTTTCTATTTTTCATGAAAAAATTTCGTAGCTGATACTTTTCACTTAAAATAAGTAGTAAAGTCATTTAACAAACAATGCAGAAAAACATGAATAAGCTCCTGCGCGGGATATAAAGGCGGGCATCAAAAGCTATCAAAACCATGCGCTAAAACACACCCACATCTAGGTTATTCTAATTTACCTTTATTTGCGCTTGAACGATTAATAAAAACATGCGAAACGGATATACGCCTGGGTTTACTGGTAACAAAAAATGACACCCACACGGAGAGAAGTGTAATGAAAACGGAAACCACGGAAGCTGTTCGGCTATACAAATAAAGCCAAGCCAAGCGCCGATGAGAAATGGAAAATTTGCAAAAATTGTGTGATTTTTACAAATGGACAGATGTGACAGCGGCAAACAATGCCGCACAAAAGCGTGGGAAAACAATAATGCGAACAAAGAACGATTAAAAACAAGTAAGAAAGTCTAAGTTCGGGCGGAGCCGAACATTAAATACCCGGCGCAAGTATTAAATATATGTTTTTTCACCCTTCCGAAACCTTCCGCTAGATGGTAAGCCGAGGTGTATCAATTTTGAGTAA
>NW_016164526.1:0-25694 GCF_001687245.7 Rhagoletis zephyria | reverse complement strand
CTGATCATTTATGTATACATTTGTCTATATCTATCTCGATTCGTTTTGGCTGTTACAAACAACCGTTATGTGAACAAAATTAATATACCCTTGTGCACAAGTGCGCTCGGGTATAAAAAAATCTACTAAAAATGAGATAGAGGTACTTGCAGAAATAAGGAAATAATAGAGTGGGGAAAAATAGAAATAAGAATAATGTTTTATAATCCCAACAGCTATTTCATTATTTCGAAAAAAATCGTTCGACTATTAATTATCTTTTTTTTTGCAAGAATGAAAAATGCTTTCAAACTTGAATTTGACATTTTCCATCAAATATATTCCACTTGTCACTGTGTCTAGTTTGCTACTGTGCTAGTGCTTGACAACGTTACTCATAAATTTATTTATAAACCACTGTTATATTCGCTAATTTTAGCTGAACGTTTATGTCAAATTGCACTTAGCTGGAAATTAATGCAAACAAGCGTCAAACTGGCTGAGCAAAAACTCAAGTACCAACGCAAATGGTTGCAAACATCAAAATTAATCTTGCATATTTTATATGGCAGCTAATTTTGCCAATGCGACAATTTGCTATAAGTAAGTTTTTGAAGTATTAGTTGCGAGGCGACTGCCATAGCAGAGTGGTTAGTGTTGTGTACTCACGTACAGTAGGTCTCAGGTTCAGTGCCTAATAAAAAAAATTATTTCTTAAAGCGGTCTGACAAGCCATTGGTAGAGCTTCAGATGAACTTTCATCAAAAAAATATTACCTTAAGGCCCTATTTCTCGTTTCTACTAAAGCATTTGAGAGGAATTTTTACGCATATATTAAGGAAAAAATTCGGTCGAAACGAATATCGATAAACCAGGTAGGTAAATCTACGGAGACAGCTCTTCAAACTGTGATTTTATATATATGAAAGGCAGCTTTTGAGGCATTGTTGGAGACTCTGGGTATAGTTGCAGTAATTCCTTCCCTCACTGGTAGATTTCTAAACTCGATTAGTGAAATACTCGCAAGGACATTGAAAGATACTCAAAACTTAACAAAAAAAGGTGGAACTCAAAGTAAATGAAGAGAAGCCGGACTCTGTACTTTCTATCAGATAGCATAATATTCTGACCTGTTATCCATCCAAGCTCCTAAGCTCCATTTTCGAAATATATAGAAATTATTGTGGAAATTGAACTGAAAGGGCGCATAATGCACAGTAGACCCTCTTTCTTGATTGCAATGTGTATATGACGCAGATCAAGAAGCACCTCGAGAACTGTAGTTGGTGTTGTTCTCATTGCGCCAGTGATGCCCATGCAGATCAGTCGTTGTAGCTTTCTGAACTTTGCCTACGTAGACTTCACTTCTGCCTTCTTCCACCGGAATGGTGCAGCATAAGTGAGAATGGGTTTGGAGATGGCATTAAACATCCACCTTGCCAGCTTAGGTCTGATGCCCGTACTAAAACTCCCTGAATGTGTGCTGTAACGTATCTCCTCCTCTCCCGCTGACCTAACCAGCGTAAAGTATTTCTTCGAAAACGGTTTAGTCTAAGCGCAATCGTACGTTCCTGTTTCAAGTTGCATCCACTTGGCGCTACCCTCTGTTAGTCATAAACTCCGCGATATTCTGCCTGGAAGTGGAACTACAATATCTGTAAAAAGTGCCAACCTTTTGCTGTATTTTTCAGGACGAAAACTACGCTTCAACCAAAGCGGCGGTATCGGCAGCTAAATTAAACTCCCTAACTCTCAGATAAATATTTTTATTCACAGCACCAGACATCCATCTAATCTGTCTAATACCAGCTCATCCAGCAAATTTAGGACGTTTTAGTGCTGAGTGATAAGTGTGTAGCATATGATGGGGAAAACGCTAAAGGCGAAGAGCGGAAGATAGCAATTTAGCTACCTTGGCTCTGCGTACTTTTCCTCGCCAAAGAATTAGCGAATTTGCTAAAACCGCATTTGGATAAAGATCATTCCTCCATATTCTTGGCAATACTTGGTACGAGCAATTGATCTATGTGAAATCTCACGGACCAGCCAAGCTAACCTAACCCAACCAGTGTCATATCTCATGTATCAGCCAAGCTAAGGATACCTAATATTCTCACAGAAACACGTTTCACGTTCTGAGGCGGCAAAAAATTGTAGGTTGTTTGATAGAAGCACAAGTTGTAGCATAAACTCTATGACAATTTTTTTTATATTCCTTACATAAGGACCCGAACCTGGGTTCCTCTGAGTGGTAACACGCACCTCTAGCCACTCAACTACGGCAGGCGCTACGGTTATTAAATTTCTTTTTGGATATTTTTCGCTACCGTCACACTGCAACGTCACCCATTATCCGCAATTCCGTTGCGGAAATGTCAATAAGCGAACTGAATGACCGCAACGAACGTGCACACACATATTTAAGCGGAGAAAAACGGCGCAGGAAAAACAGCACACGAAAATAGCAAGCAGAATTATATAACATGTAAAAACTAAAACGTCATTCTGCTACTACGAATCAATTGACAACTTCATTCATAATGAAAGAGGTGCAGCAACAACAACATGAAAAACAACAAAACTAAGAACAACAATTCCAAACAGGCAAAAGGACATCAAAGCAAAGCAATGCAACCGCCAAGCCGACGACAACGACAACGGCACGTGTAAGTGCCATTGCTGCCACGTGAGTTGGAATGCAGCACTCGCATTCACGGATTTAAGCTATTCTCTTGTGCATTTGTTGTTTTATTATTGTTGTTATGCAAACGAAATGGCCATAAGCAGTTGAGCGGGCGATGTATGATAAAGATAACATTAGCCACTCAGGTGCTGTTACCTCTGCCATCTTCGTGTAGTCGGTTTTTTTTGTTGCAGCCATTTGCTGCATTTTCATATACTCACATATTCATTTATTCATGCACTACTCTCCAGCTTAGTTAAGCAACGAAAAAAAATCTTCATTCTCATTCTAATTCTAATTTAAAATTCAAATATTCAAATGCTGAATGAGGTGGGTAATTCATTAGAATGCAAAAGGCCGCACGCGACCGGATATCCGTTGTGCCTGTGGTCGGCCAAACAAAGCTTACCATGGTCCTTTTACTTACACACGTACATTTGGATCCTGAATGTGCCTGTGTCTGTATATGTGTGTGATTATTGCACCACGTTCCAAATTGGTCAACTAACTCGCAGCAGGCTAGTAAGTAAGTAAGTATGTGCCAGAGTGTGCAATCATCTCTTTCCTTCCTTCCTTACTTTCTTCCGTTCTTCCTTCCTTGTGCTTACACTTGCATTTCTAGCTTGCTTCAGTGTATGCGTTGTGCTTTGCCTCACCGCTTACCCTTCACTTACTTCTTACGACCTGGATGTGATTCTCGGGTCTCTTGCTTGCCCTGAGTAATGATTTGGCACACTTAAGGCGACATCTAGCGGCACATTTTGCGTACTTTTGCTTCCTTAATTCATTTCGTCGTGTCCGCTGCATTCGAATTTGCATTTTTTCCGCTTTCTTGACAGTTGTTACGGTAAGAAGAGAAAGTGGTTAGAATGGGAGGAGAGTTTCTATTAGCCTCAATCTGTACTTTGCTCTTTACCTCTTTTCGCTTGATTTTGATTCACTTTTTGTATTGGTTTGAAATAATTTTAGTTCTTAATTTCCTCAAATGTAATGTCAATCATTGTAACCATTTTGAAAATTAGTGAGGCTGGAAATAAATAGGACACTTGTGGAACAGACCTAACTCTCCGAAAACTTCTTATTTGCACCGGCTCGGAGAAGAAAAACTCTGGTAAGGCTGAAAGTGTCAAGGAACTTCAACTGCTTTATATGTAAAGAGTACTTTGAAATGTTGATTACTCATTTTACTCATAATGTTGACTAATCATAACCCTTACTAATATTATAAATCCGAAAGTGAGTTTGTTTATTTGTTACGCTTTCACGCTTTAACTACTCAACCGATTCGCATTAAATTTTGTACACTGGTGCCATTTAGCCCAACTTAAAATATAGGATAGATTTAATCTCGATTAAACGAGGGGGCGTGGCACCTCCCATAAAACGGAGTTTTCGTACCGCATATCATATCTCAGAAAATATTTTTGATAGAGTACAGGAACTTGGTATAGATACATTTACTTATATAAATTCAATTTCATACTCATAGAGGAGGGCTGCCACCTATTTAAAAAATCAAATTTAGCACTTCTTAGGTATTTATTTTATTTATCGTGTCAAAAATAATAGGATGTGTCTAGCACCTTGAGACCAAAATCGTCGCGCTGACTCATGAATGCCATCAATGCATGGTCAGCCTTCACCGCCAATTAAATGCCATTATAAAGAAAAAAAAACTTAAATCCTGCGATCTGTGCACTTTGGTGACCTATTTACCCATACAAATATGCGCATAACTTTAAAAATTCACATGCTCACCATATGTAAATATGTTTGTATGCAAGCAGTTTATCCTACAAACACGCAATTATAAGAAATTGACCACCTTGAGAGCGAATATACTGCACTCAGCACTTAGCCAACTAAGTGAAACGCAACCACCACTTCCTTTGTGGTCTTTTGCATGCATAAAAATAAAATCGTACACCTTTACTCATTCAAACATGCATGCATATATACGTACAGCATCCTGCCAAACAATTAGAAACAGTATACTCAGAAGTTTACATTTTTAAGTATTTCCGAATTTTTGAATTTATTTTTTTTTTATATAAAAATTTAGTTCATTCAAAAACATAAACCATGTAAGTCTAAGCTTCAAACTTAGTGCAAAATACTATTTTATAAAACTTTCATTAATATTTTAATCAGAATTTTTAGAAAATTTAAGCGTATGTAGTCTTTTTAACCGACGTCCAAAAAAGGAGGAGGTTATCAGTTCGTCGGAGTATATTTTTATTTTTTTTTTTTGTATGTTACCGCATAACTTTGGACCACGTCAACCGATTTCGATAATTCATCGGAAAGGTAGTGTCTCAGAGGTGGTCCCATACTAATCTGGTTAAGATCCGATCAGTGGATCATAAGATATATATATATATATATATTTTATAGGAGAGTTGAAGTCGGTTTTTTTTTGCTAAAAATTACTTGTAGCTCATTCAATTTCAGTACAATAAAGTGCAAGTTTAAAGTAGCTGAAAATTTTTGTTGATTTTTCCGAATTTTTTTTTCGGTTGAAAGTGTTTCGCATTTTCTTCCATACAAAGTATGTCCTAAAATTTTTTATATGCAAGAAAAGACACAACTAAAATACAACAAGCAACATACATAAAAAAAAAATTAAATAAAAAAAAAAAAATATTCCGACGAACTGATAACCTCCTTCTTTTTTGGAAGTCGGTTAGAAAGGCTGCTAAACCCTTTCTTATGGTTTCGCCGGGTACTGTATGTGCCCCACTACACGCGCACTTGTAACTTTTGATGTGTTCAACAATCTTAATAGAACATAGTTGATAGTACGAGTATATAAATAGTTCGTGCGGAAGATTGTAAGCGCAGTTGGTAACTTTGAGCTAAAATCAATGCAAAGCGAGTTTAACGCAAACCACAATTGCTTATATAAGTAGAGGTGTAACAGCAAGTAGGTGTTCTCTCGGTCAGTTCATTCAGTAAAGCAGCAATTTTTTACATAGTCACGCATTGGTTAGCGATTAAATCAAAAGTTTAAAATGACAACAGCAATGAAAATAATAGCCATAGTAGCTAAAAGAAAAAGTAACACTGAAGGTTAATATGTAAACACATTTAATATTGGTAAGCCGAGTTGGCGAGAGATTCTCAGTAAAGATTTAGTCACTTAATTATACAAGCTAATTCCGAATGCTTAGCGTTGTCTGTACAGGCTACTGATTGTGATTACACTTGCAGCTATTTCATAGTCATCCATTTTGCAGAGCAAGTCCTCAGAAAAACATTGATAGTGCTTAAAAGACTCTCCTTCAGAATAATTTTCGTTGCGGATTCTAACTTATTGATTTGTAAATAATACTTTATGAACCCAAAAATCGTACCTTATTTTTCTCAAATCTGATACATACTTCACTGAGAAAATGATATAGTAAGTGTTTTGATGACTTTCTGCAGATGAGGTACCTACAATTTCCTTCCGCTTCTGAATGTCAAGCTATTTAAAGAGATCGAGTGTTTGCTATTTATTGCCTGATAAGGTAAGACCACTATTAGAACATCCTTGCTGTTGTTTAATATTGCAAGGCAAAAGTATCGAGCCCGGGGCGCGATTACCGCAGACCACCCATTCTACTTAGCCTTAGTCAATTATCACATAATCCTCAATGGAAGCATGTGAAGTTGACGTAGGCCTTGGTTGGTTAGTTAATATCGGTTGTCAATTTTCCACCCTTTTTTGACCTGAAAATACTACGCAATGAATTTTTCAATTAGTTTTAAGGTTGTTGCGTCAAGGAGTCCATTTCCATGGTCGGAAGAATTTTTTTTTTTATTTATTAGTTACAGTATTTGGGTTAAAAATTAAAAAAATTGAAAAACTTTGCTTTTGAAGGCCGTTTTTAAAGTAAAGGTAATTTTTTATTCAATGAGACCTTCGAAAGTGAAACTGTTGATTTTTTATCATCAAATTAAGACAGGATCCGAAAACAATACAGATTTTCATTTTTAGGTCATTGCAAAATCGTTATGTTTTTAGTTTTCCGATCAAGAATAATTATTAAACTCGGATTTTTATATTTTCGGTCGAATTAAACCGTTATTTTGTAATCTTTTGGATAAAAAACAATCGTTTTTTTTTATTTTTTCGATCATTAAATCGGAAATTGACGCGCATAATTTGTTCTAAAAATAAAAATAAAAATTAATAACCAAAAATTATTCGAAACAAGTAATTTTTAAGCAAAAAAACGAAACTGACTTCAATTCTCATATAAAACTTTCAGATCATCGCTAATTTCTTCATGATCCAATGATGGGATTAAATTAGTATGGGGTCACCTGTGAGGGGACACCTTTCCTTTAAAAAAAGAATTATTGAAATCGGTTAACGTGGTCCAAAGTTAAGCGGTAACATACATAAAAAAATTAAAAATCCAAAAATAGCGATTATTCTTCATCGAAAATTAAATTTGACCAGAAAAATAGAAATCCAATTTTAGCGGCTAAATTATGATTTTTATTATAAAGATCATAACAGTTACAGTCTCCGCATTAAGCGAATAGTTTATTTGTTAAAAATCCGTTTTCTTAGAGCGGCCTTTACAATTCGCCTTGTGACTAAAAGAAATTGACCCCATACGAAACCGCTACTCAGCCACGTTCATTCCCCTATGTTTACTAGAAGTTATCCTGCTTGCGCGGTGCCCCTAATTGCATATTTGGACTAGCCTTGCGGACCTAATTCGCAATCAATTACTCTGCTTCATAACTGAGATAGTATTGAGCGGATTATCTGCTTTTCAGGCCCCATAACGCGACTACAAGATATGTAAGTGTAAATATAATACTCGTATAACATTGGTCATTTTCATTTATTGTGTATGTGCACGTGTCCAACCAGCAAACTAACTCGGCATAATGGTCGTTTACTATGACCATTCGCGTGATTTTTCTTTGTTTGTTATTATTCTGTTATAATTGTTGTTGGCGCGCGAACTATCGCGTGCGAGTTAAAATACCACACCCATGTCGGGATTTTTTTTTTTTTTGCTTCAAGCGCAAAATGGACAACAATTAATAGTGAGAAGCATACACACAAACCATACTAAAGATAATACTGTTTTCTGTTCATACCCAGTGGGAGCTTTAGGTTCTATGTAGGTATTACTGAACTACCAAATACCCTGCGTGCTTCACGGCGCCTTAAAAGTCGTTTTGTGCTGTTTAACGACTATTTTAATATTTCATTTATTTTATCAATTTAATTTGATGCAATTGTTTAAACAGGTGACAACGCTCCTCAAAAATATTTTCGGCAGTAAGCTTTCCTAAACCTCTTCAGTTTGATACCCATATTGTAATATTCGATTTTTCCAGTCAAATATATTGAATTAAAATTTTCAAACAGGTGGCAACGTTCAAAAAAAATTTTTCGGCTATAAGCCTTCTTAAATCTCTTGGTTTTGGCAAGCATATTGCAATATTTACTTTACCTTATCAAATTACTTAAACTGCAATTTTCAATTAGGTGGCAACTCTCCAAATTTTTGTCCTTCAATATTTTAAGTTAGTTTGAATGCCACACTTTTCTTAGGACATCGTTTGGGGGGAAAATACATATCCGAATGTGAAAACGGCTGTTTTACCAATTATTTTTTCGATTACCATACATTACATTTTCCCACGGGGAAGCTATCCCAGCTTTTTATGTATGTATATTTAAATATACATATGTACGCACGTATATGTATATACACATAGCTAGGAATATATATTTACTATCTGGGAATGTATGTTTTTTTTTTTTTGTAAATATTTTCCGCCACATCGACTAATTGCGAAAACGTTTTACAAAATGGCAACAACAAAGTGCGTTCATAAAATATTCAAAAGCCCATTTGCAAAACACAATGGCGCACAGCTAAACGGACTATCTATTTCGCGCACAAATACACATACTCCCGCATATTTATGTAGTAAGGCGAAATAAATTCATGCCTAAGCTGGTATGCCTTTCGAGCTCAGCCAACAGCTTTGCCGTCATATTGAATTGTCCCGACGCAATTTGCAATTTTTGCTATTTAATTTTTATTTTTTTTTTCGTAAAGTTCACAATATGCAAATTCGTAAAAACATAAGTAAACACACAGCTCACCAATGCGGCGCGTGTCAGAACAAACTCAATACTGGTCGGAGCTGGTTATTTGCGAATGAATAAAATATCAACACTATTTAAGTAATGGTAATTTCGAGGGATTCAAAAATGTTGTATTTTATTTTAATCATAAAGAAATGAAGGCCCTAAACAATTGTGCACTTGAGAGTGAGTTTTTGTGCAGTTTACAAAATATAGTTGAGCGCAGCTTTTTTTAACAAAAAATGTTTAAGGTTCTTTTGAGTTTAGAATTTAGCACAGTGTGAAACAGTCAAACTAACTATTCGGAGGTAAACTGATCAACACGCGACACACTGACCAAACTACATAGTTATTAAAAACGAAATCCAAGCTAAAGCAGGTATATCTGATAACCAGTTTGGCTTCCGAAAAGTGAGCTGACACGCGATGCAATAAGTGTTCGCGTTGGCTCGGCGGTTCGCGAAATCGGCGAACTGAGCAAAAATCCTAGACGCACTGGATCATATCGGGATACCTTTGTACTTCTGCTACTTCGAAGACCGCTGGCTGCAGTACGAAACCTCAGCAGTTTTTAAAAATCTTCAAATCTCCAACGCAGTTCCCTAAAACTCTTTGTTTGGTCCTTTGGTTTAGAACATTATGTACGACGGAGTTCTTCGCCTTAAAGTGCTCAAGGCGACCGAGGTATTTTTTTTTTGCAGACGACATAGCGGTAATGGTGACTGTGAAACACTTAAATTTACCGCACGAAATTTGCGGTACTCATCTGCAGTGGTAAAAAGTTAGAAGCCCTCTGTTCCTTGTGTACCTTGGAATTATGCTAGATAAGAGATCGTCATTCAAAACCCACTTGGATTTTGCTACTAAAAAAAAGGCTCAACGACGGTGTCAGCTTTTTCGCGGATAATGCTTAACACGTGCGGGCCAAAGCAGAGTCGACGGGGCCCCTGTTTGGCACAATGAATCGCTATACTTAGCGTACTTCTGCGGTATGAATTCATAGTTCAGTTTATGTACGCTTCGGGTATGCTTCGCGTTTAAAATTGTCTGACAGTGGCAACTAAGATAAGACGACTCACCAAACGGCCGTTATACGTACCGCTGTATCCCGGATTTGAAACGGTGGCAGAACGTACGGCGAAGTAGACTTCTGCCCAACCCAATTCTTAACGGGGCGCAGGTGCTTTAAATTGTACCTAACCGGTATACACGAATTTCATCCGATATGCGACCACTGTGGAGGGGATGATATAGAAGACGCAAACCATGTGTTCTTTGAATATGGAGGAAATTTCTCACCGGAATCACTGGTACGCAACAAAGCAGTGAAAAATTGAGATTAGCATGCGACGCTATCTCCGAAACAACAGGAGGATTAACCAGTGCATCCACCAATATCGAGACTTATCACCAGGGAACGGACTTTATGGAAATTGCCTTTTTTTCTGCTAAAGAGATAGAGTACATATATTCGTTTAAGAATGTCCACGATTTAGCTTTCCCTGATACCATATATACACATTTGATGTTGCCGTTTTTTGCCTTTTTTAAGATATTTGCCCTTTTTGCCTTTTCTACCTTTAAAAAACTGATTATAACATTTATAATTTTTTTTTTTAAGATTAAAAAATATACACATGCCCATGCGGCATATAGAAGCGCAGGGACCTCTTCCCAAATTGGTGTTCGAACAATTCAAAGCCGTTTTCTCAGCTAACGTAGGCTTGGAGACACTAAGGGGTGTGGATAAAATTGTAAAGGGCGAGGAAAACGCCCTTATTCCTGATAATATGAACGTTTCAAACGTTCCATATTTAAATTGGGCTCCACTTGCATCAACTTATGTCGAGCGCACATTTAGTACATTCAAGGCTTTTCTTCACGAAAATTAAATGAAAATGCTGCCAGAAAACTTCAAAATGCATCTTTTGGTTCAATGTTACTACAACTATGCAGATTAAAGTTTTATGAGTTAGAAACTCGAAAGGATAAAATAGTCAAAGATTCAAAGTACAAATTTTTCATATAATGAAACTAGTTCATAGTTTTTCTCTTTTTACTTGTAATATAAACATTTCTAAAATAAATGTATTTTTTGATTGTTCTTCGTATTTTCTGTCTTTTTTTAGTGCCTTATTTTGCTTTTTTTGCAATACCTAGTGCCTTTTCCTGCCTATTTTGTTTTGCCTTTTTTCGCTTGTTTATTTTGCCTTTCCCAGCCTATTTCGTTATTTTATTTTGCCTTTTTTATAGGTTTTTAGGTCCTAAAAATCCGTTCCCTGCTTATCACCATTGCTCAATACAGTGTTTTATTTGATTGCGGAAGTGGGATTGAGAGCGTATTACGCGAACTGACAGCCAAACCCAACTTTTAATGTAGACCGCAATTGCTCGCAATAGGGCCATTGTTTCTGGCAATGTGTGGCAAATGGGACCGTTCTGTTCAAACCACATATTATTCAAGTCGATGCCATCAACTATTGGATCATTTTTAATATCGCTCCTTAACTAAGTTTTTCAAAGCCTGTGGTACCAATGATCTGAAACAAAAATTTAATAATTAATAAATCACAAATACTTAATTTCTGTCAAAGGTCTGTATCACCCTTTTATCACCTTACTTTCTAATAGAAATTTTCAGCTGCTTTCCTGCTTATAAGTATCCCAAGCGAAAATATCGCGAAAAAGAACACCATTATATATATTCGGTCAATGAGGATTTGTTTGTTAAAGCGAACCGTTTTTTTCAGATTTTCAGTGTCAAGCTTTCGACGGGATGCCTGAGAAGTTCTCTTTATTGCGCTAAGGCGCACACATACCTTTACTTGAGCGTGATGGTTACTTTTGTTGTAAATTCGGGTATTGTCCATATATAAGTCTTACAGATTGTGTGCCATCATCAGGTACTTCTGGGAATGGTAGCTTCATCTTTTGCAGTTTCACCATTTCTGAGTTTTTTCTGAACTGTTGCTATTTTATACACCATTTTCCTTTCAGAGTTTCCGCTCATGTCTCTGCTGTATGTAATTAGATTTTTAACAGATTACTTTCCAAAGTTGCACAGTGCTCTACTACCCCAATCACTTCACAAAAGTTCCATCCTGTGACGTAATTCAGCATCGATTTAAGTTCGTGGCTGTGTTTGGAAAGGTCCAATGGTTTTCTAGGCCCTTCGGGGTAGCTGCCTCTACAGCGTCTATGTCAGTCATGCTCAAAACAGTGCCTACGAGAAAAACTCTTTAGAGTTTCTATAGTTTACCTCAGGCACTAGCAATGTAATTCTGTCTCTCCATAAGCACCTGAATTCTCATTATGCTTAAGGTTAGGTTCTGCTTCTTCTACCATTAAGTTAAATTATATTAATAATTTTTTGCCTCCTTTTACCTATATTGTTGATTTCAAACGAAAATAAATTGCAATTAAACGATTCAACCAAAATTGCTTGATCAATTCGCATTGCAATCAGCAAAGCCATAAAATTTTCATAAATTTTTTTCACAGCCTGAACGCCTCCAAAGTAGAACAGCGATACCGAAAGAAAATTCAAAATTATTGAAATTAATTCATAAAATAAAATTGAACACAAATGAGAAAAACAAATAAAATTCGCCGATTAAAATCTGTGGCATACAACGAAGCGCAATTAGCAGCTGAAAAATTTAAATCACACAAGCAATAGCAATTATTTTATGGGATTTAACAGAGCAGGCATTTAGAAAAACAAACGAGCTAATTGGGCATAAAATTGAGCACTGAAATATGTATGTACGTATGCAGTGACAGCAAAATATATTCAATAAAATGTAGGAATTAAAGCAGCGGATTAGAGAGAATGCCAAATTTGAGTTATACATACATATGTAGATTGAATGGGGTGAGCATCGGAGGATGTGAAGTAAAAATTGACGACAGAAAAGCAAGCCGTTTGAAAAATTAAAGGTTTAGAAGAGGATGTTTTTTAGAACGAACTTCCGTACTCCCTTGCCAAATTTGTCAAAAATAAAGCATAGAGAAGATTGAATTGCTAAAACCGGCAATTCGGAACGAATTGAATTTCTACTACTTGGACATTTCCACTTCCAAGCATATATACATATCTCTAAAAACATTCGTATACCATCAAGTATTCACATCAAACTAATCGATCGACATCGCTTTGCGCTACTTGAAGTCCGCAAACAAGCAAAAAATTCCAATCGTACATAAATAGTCACACAAGTAGTAGAAAAATAACTTGACGTTAGCGTAGAGCGAAAACAAAATTGATAGGGTGAAAAGTGCATTTGAAGTGGGTCAATATTGTGATGGCACGATTGCATTACAATTGCATAAAGCATACTTATAGGCGGTAGAGCACTAACAGCCGAATGTTGTGTATGCGCAAATGCAAAAAAGAATAAAGGGCGCATGTAAGTAGATTTCGAGCAAATACTAAGTAAGTAAAATCAGCATGCTACTGATGTAAAAGTAAAAAAGAAATTAAATTGGTTTGCAGGCGGACCAGCTCAGGGCGCAAAAAAAATGTGACTGATAAATGGGCATTCGAAATTTTAAAAGCTTTATATATATTTGTATGTTTTGACTTAACTTTTTTCCTAGCCGCAAAGTACTCTACGTCACTTTGAGTTTTCCAAAAGTCATGCATAATAGCTGTTACGTTGCCTAAAATTATGCCACCGAACTCATTTTAATAATATTATTTCTATGTATATTATTACGTTTGCGGAGCCTTGCTCTAAATTCAATTTCAAGCACAGTGCATATGCATTCAAAAACTTTTGCAAAGCCAATAGCATACTTTTTGGCGTACCACAAACTGTGTGAATTGCATATTTTTTTTTTTGCTGCTTCTGACAGCTGCGAGCCGCAAGCGAATGTTTTTAAATTTTCACAGCCCCAGCGGGAATGCTGCGGTTAAATAACTTATCTAGCTATACGACTGTGTACGCCCTTTTGTGGATACATTCTTTAATGATTTTTGAAAGTAATTTATTTCAAATTTTATAACCCAAATCGTGTGAGTAAAAATAAAATCGAGCTGAGTCGATTTAGTCATGTCCCTCTTCGTGTCTGTTTGATTGTTCAGTTATGAGGCTTTACTTTAAATTTCTCAGTAGCGCAGCTATCTCCCAATTAGTCATACAAGGCCTACTGAAAAAATCGTCAAGATACCTGCTCTATATGTATGAGCAAATCTCACTCAATCGTAATTGTTTATTTTTATGTAATAACTTTGGGAAGTTTTTAAATAGAATGTTCATATTAGAGGAAATGAAAGTTGGCATCAAATACAGCATATCTTTGAAGTTTCAAGAGTGTGCCACGAAATTAAAACAAAATCGCAGCATGCAGAATATCTGTCGCAGCTATTTTGTAATTTTTGTATTTTAACAATATTTGATTGCAAAAGTTTAAGATACTTCAAAATATCAACATTAAACGTCAAAAATGTTCTGCTTGCCAAAAGAAACCAATCGCGAGTAATAGAACTAGTGTGCCACCAAATGAAAAAAAAAAAATTATATTGGTTATAAGATGGCGATGATTTGCGAAACAAAAATTCCAATTTTACAATTTTTTTGGCACACTCGAAATTCATTCTAAAATTGTTAGATATATATTCGTGAAGAATTCTGTAAAAAAACATTTCAGGCCAATATTTAATTACTTTTAATTTGAGGCGTGGGAGTAAACGTGTTAGCTAACTGTGTATGGTGCTACGGGGCGTATACGTTACATATAGAACTACGGCTCTATCGAATCAAAACATATAACTTTGTTTTTTAGAATAAAAAGACATAACATCGTTTAATTAACAATTAAACTTTCTCTGTGTTTTCCCACAAAATTTTAATTTTGAAATACACAGTGGGGAGTATTGATGGTGATTTTTATTAAATATTTGCAAAGTTTGCGAAGCTAAAATTTTTTTGTTATTTTTTCTTAAAAATATAGGTTAATTTAACAAATTTTCTTTCAAATGTTGAGCTTTTTAGTTTGGCTTTTTTTTGAATTTTTTTGAGTATGCAGTTTTGTACCAAATTAAATTTTAGTATGATAAAGTGCAAGTTTTAAGCGGCTGGAAAATCGGGTTGATTTTTAATATTTTTTTTGCTGGTGGCTTTTGCGGTTTTTTTTCATATAAAAATGCAATTTATAAAAACTGACACTGATTTTTTATTTTATTTTCCTGCAAACTTATATTATTCATATCCATAAATTTTTAAAGTAAACCGGTATTATTTTTTATTATTTCACTAAATTCACGTTTATATCGTTTCATTAAAAAAGCAACAAACTTAACAAATAATTATTAAAAGCTTAAAGAAAATAAAAGGAAGAATTGTAGAAACATAACCAAAGTTCATAGAAAATAAGGATGTTTATGGATGGCTTTGTTTATGGCTCCCTTATATTCTATGTCCTTTGAGCATAGTCTGATGCATCCTCTGTACAATGCTCTCGAAGTTTTTTGCGGACTCTTCATGGCTTACAACCATCAGAGGTGATAATAGGTAATTACCATTGACCCCAGTGCCTACCCCCATCCGTTTTGATCCAGTTTTGGTTTATTACATATATGCATACAAGCTGGTCTCCCCTCTCACTGAGCTAGTCACCTTTACTTATCGTTCATACAAGGCCTATAGTGAAGACCACTAAGATCGGCGATTTAGAAGGTATACCTCCCATACCACTGATCGTTCAGATATGAGTTTTTGTTATACGAGTATATTTTCTCCTTTTAAACAGTAAAAGTCTCAAAACCACTATTTGCTTTTTATAAATAAAAAGTTCACAATAAAAATCTATTTAGTGTAATGTATTGTCCCCACACAATTTAGCAAGGTAAATTTGTTTTGATGTTCATGAAAGGTATTAAGTCGTCGCCGTCGTTCTATAAAGAAGTGACATTAGAAAAAATAAAACATTTGCAATTTTTTACCATTTTTAAACTTCGGTGTTACTACTGACGCTCTAGTTGTTTACGCTCTCCACTCCTTGCTATCTCTAACAATTGTTTAATCGCCTTGAATAATGCTACGATACTTCTAGCTACATATGCCACAAACTCGCAGCACGTTCACCCAAATGAGTTGCCTGCTGCACATTTGGTGCTTCATCATTTTCCACCCTTTCTGGTTTTTATTTACTCTGCATCGAATAGTACTTTGGTGACCACCGCCATCACTAATGAAAGTTAACATGCTTCTGAGTGCATGACGCCGTTGAATGCGAAAGTCATAAGCACACAAACGAATTTTGAGCTATGCGTACAGGCATATTTACAATTACAGATGCATAGGTATATATGTACATATATAGAGCTTCGATAGAGTGTTGAATGGGCGTTGAAATGTTGTTCGCTCACTTTTCTGTATATGAACTCTAGATTCGACGAAGTACATATTTCGTATGTCGAACGTACGTATGTATTTGTATTAGGGATGCCAAAATATGCAGAAAATTGTGATCCCGTGATTTTGAGATATTTTTTTAAGCAATCCCGTGATTCACATTTAGATGTTACTTTTATGAATATGAGTAAAAGTTCAATAAATATTTAAAATTTAGGACAAACTGATTGTAAAAATGGCATATTTATTAACAAAGGCAAATTTTAAAGTCTCAATTTTTTAAATTGTACTTAAAAAACCATGTGATTGAGGAACGTATACATCATAAATAACAATGTAAATACCAGGTACTTTAGAAGGTAATGATTAATAAAAAAAAAATAAACAAAAATATACAAAAACAAATTCTCTAAACATGTTTATTCTACTTCATAAAGACATGGAAATAATGCCCTTTTTTCGCAATTTACTCGAAATTTTGAGGGTGAACGCATTAAACGGGCATCAGATTCGGATTCAGCTGGTCGGTAGACATGTCGGTAGGTGGGTCGGGTTAAAAACACACACACAGTGGTGTTGACAATGAGTACGTAAACGCAGCTTAGCTTTTAAAGTGGAGTCTTCTAATCTTGACGTGAACTTGGTACGTTCTTTCGGCCTCAACACTTTTAGGCTGAACTTTCAAAAGGTAGTCATAAGCCATTTGAAGATAATGACCCGCATCTCCTCCCATTACAAAATATTTCAACCTCTTTTATTTACCAGCACGTCGTATAAATTATATGTTTTTTCGAATTGAGGAAGTTTGAGTAGATTGATCTAAAAAATTATGTAACTTTTTCGGAAAACTTTGTTTTTTTTATTATCGACGCTATAAGTGCATTCTTTAATTCTGCAAAAAAAGCTCAGGCTACAATTTCAAAGGTACAGTTCAATGTTTTTTTTTTAATTGTAGTCAAAATGGCATTTTACAAAAATCATACTTCAAATTCATAAACAAGTTCTTAGTATTAATTCGATATTTCAAAATTTTCGAGCTCCCGGAATTTGCTTGCATTCTTTTTCGGGACCTCAAAAATGCCGGGATCCCTGGATCACGGGATTGGAATTCCTAATATGTAACGTATATGTATGTGAAACAACACTCTTCATCATTTACCCAGTCTGGCGTATAATGTGTTGGTATACGTATGCGGTTGCCTTGTCTAATTTAGTGATATGCTGCGCAGCTTGCATATGCGAGTACTGGAGCAAAATAGCACAGTTGGCGGTTTTCATACTAAATTGGTGTATATTTAAGTATGTATAAATAAATATATGTGTATGCATAACCATAAACTATATTTCCACTGCCGCATGCGCCTACATATATGTACATAAATATATATTTCATAGGAACATAGCCGTCCATTTCTAGTATATTTTTTAGTCCGTGCAAATGTCTGCATGTGTGGCCGCTTGTAGCCTCTAATTAGGTTTGTCACGCTTTGACGCATTCACATAAAAGCCAGCGTCTGTGTCTGCTGTCCCATCTCGACTCGCCTGCTCGCCGCCAAATAAGTTCATCGTGTATTTTATTTACAGCTAAATTATTTTTGCTGTTGCTGGCTGGAAATTGAATTTAATTTACTGAAGCCTACAAAGTAATTCAATTTTGTAACGCTAAAATATTGTACGTATTTTTTTTGGTATGCATGTATGCATTTTTATGAAAGTAAAAATATTTAATTGTCTGGAAATGTTTTATATTGTAAATTAAAAACGGTCAGCTAAAATAAAGATAATAATGGACCATTAAAATATACATCTAAAATTCCTAATGAGCCGAAATTAATTCGATAAAAGGTTGAAAAAATCGTCGATTTCAATAAATTATTTCATAAGCCGTTCGAGAAGTGGCAAACAGGCAAATGATTAATCCCCGAAATTTCAACAGGGTTGGTTATAAATTTTTTAGTCATAATACTTCAATCTTAGGGTAAGTATCAGATGTTATTTTGATCTGCCAGAATCCCCACCAAATATTAGAGCTGTGGATTTGCTAGCAAAGAGAGTCCTTCTGGCCGTCCCTAAAACACTTGGGACTAAAAGGACCTTGTAATAACACTTGCCCTAGTTTTTGCTCAGCATTTACTGAGCTGACATGAGACCAATCTGACCGAGAGCGAACCATAGCAGGTCAGTGGAGCTATCACCTGCTCTTTGATATGTTTTAAAGGGAACGCTTTTCCACAAACTCGACAACCTAGTACAACTAATACTACTACGCGTTGCCTGCCCAATTTCGAGCGCAGCATCAGTGATTTTCTTGGCCCTAATTAATGCTTGGCTAACAGAGTACAAACTTACCTTCCCTATTGACGTCACACTCTTGAGTAGTAGATCTACATACTGATTTTTTTGTTGGCTGCCACGTCTGTCTGGAACCCGCTATAAGAAGTGTAGGAGGGTATACACGTACTTGAAGGTGATGGAATCTCATGGCAGTAGACCCCTTCTTTCATCAAGCTTTGACCCACCCGCAAAAAAATTCACTTCCACCTCCCTCCAGGCGCAGCGCTACATCCCGCCATGTTTTCAGTGAATGTGCTTAGAGAAAAAGCTATTGGAACCATGTCAGAGATGTGTAAACAGTGACGAAGTCGAAACTTTCAACAATTTTAGAATATCCAAGCGTTCAGCTTGCTAGACACTCTGTTCTTCTGAGCCTCATTGCAGCCCGTACTGCGACAGTTTGGCTGTGATGCCAACAAGCGTTATGTTCAACACGGTTTTAGCGCCTGAGAGAGTGGTCTGCCATGCACCACTGATACTAATGTGGCAGCTCCTTTGAAAGCGCTCAAGCTGCCTAACTAAGTAGTGTGGCTTTCTCTAGTGAATTCCACCAGATGAGACTTCATACAACATTATTTATGAGCTTAGCTATGGTTAAGTAGAACTAAAAAATTATTTTGTGCGAGAGACCAAATTTCTTGTCTATAGCTCTCCTGCAGCTATATAAGACGCCTGATGCCTTACTTATTTTGTGCTCATTGTTGGGTTTCCATGACAGCTTCCTATCTGCGATCAAACCCTATGATTTAACCTTATCGGAAATCTGAGGTGAAAAGTTGCAATCAAGGAAATTTTTTTTTCTTTCTAGTGAATAAGGCAACTAGTTCTGTTTTACTAGGCTACACGGAGTTGCTGTATATTTAGTGACCAGGTTCAGGTAACCCTGAATCAGTTCATATGATGAACAATTAAGTTCGAAAAAGTATGTTTCCGCAAATATACTTTAAGCATAAAATATGTCTAAAAATAATTATTTAAAGAAACTTTTGGCTCAGTGATGTTTTCCATTACAAATATTTTAACATAAATTATGCCATGACATTAAATATGTTGCAACGTTTTTGACTGAATGGCTTCATTGACGTCGAATGTAATTCTGCAATTAAATTCAGAAAAGCATCCGTTAATCAACGATAGACTATCTTAAAAAACAGTAAAACAAAAAAATACAAAAAAATTCAATACAAAAAAATCGTCTTGGTGGCGATATGCATTTTAAGCATTACATATGTTTAGCCTTAACGTCGTGACATTAAATGTATTCCGGAATTTTTTACTAAATAAAATCTTGTCTTGACATAAAAAATGTCATAGCATAAAATATGTTCGGACATAAAATTATGGAACATAAAATATGTTGACACGATTTATTGTTTAATTTAGTAAAGCCTCTAGCAGGCAGCGATTGACACTCTTAACAAGATGCACTTGGAGGATTATGGGGCCAATCAAAAACTAAAGACATACACACATATTTACATATATTCAAATGCATTCGGTTCTCAAATAAGATGCTTTAACTAAAACTGTCGTGCAAACAATCATGCAAAAAGTGATAACCAATCAACTACTTACTAGGCAACCCATTAACTCGAATGCCACTTGAGCTCGGCCTTCAACTGAACGGAAACAAGTGTAGCAAATCAGCCATATAGTTTTTATTAGTATGCCACATTGATATACCCAATCTTGTGTGTGGGCGTGTGAGTGCGTAGAAAGCAAATTGAAAATAATGACAAAGTGTCAAAATTGTGGAACACACGCACACATACGTACTCATCTGCTCATAGCACATGAACACTCTCACTCCCACGCAAAGAGCTTTCTAGGATATTGCATTGTAATTATTCTATCAGAATGTCAGCATGTGGCAGCTACATTGGCAGGCACTGCCGGTATATTATTGGGTATTAACATAGATATTTGTTTGTGTGTATGTGAATGCTTGTAATGGGAGTGCAAGCCTAGGCGAAGAGTTACAGGCAGGACCAGTAAGACCGAGAAAGCTGGTGCAAGCAGCAATAAAAGTGCTGACAATGCTATACCAAGCAGTTTTGTGCACACACAAACACACAAAAGTCCCTACACACACATGTCCTTTATATATATTCGTACAGATATTTATGGCACAGCTGCAATTGCTGCCGGCTGCTTGTTGGCTGCTGTCCTGTCATACTCAGGATATTGCAGCTGTGATGGCTGAGCTGATGAAGCGCTTACATACTCGTACTAACTACTTATGGACTGTGTGCGAGTGCGAGTAAATATAATGTTGCCGTAATATTGGTAATGACGGCGTGCCAGTGGATGCAGCTGCTGCAACTGCGATTTTGCATTTCTCTGGTAGCTATGGCTTTTATAGCCGGTACTTTGTGTCAATTTGAACTAGCGAGAGCATATGTGTGTGTGTGTGTGTGTGTGTGTGTGCTGTGAATGCGTTTATATGCGCAGCCAATTTGCAAATAGAGCTGCTAAGGATGCTAGGAGCTTGGTTTATATTGAAACTAAACTGTTTTGCTGGAGTGTCGTGTGTGTGTATGCGTGGGAAAACAATTTTTTAAAATTAGCATTCAGTAAGATTTTTTCCTCGTTTATGCGAGCATCTTGGATATAATAGAAAAGGTAGTGTAGATTTTTTTTTGATACATGTCATCGTCGGTTGTATTTCTGAGAAATATCTACGCCTATTCAGTATTCAGTTTTTTCTAGTACAACAACAAACAAATTGCAAATATTTTGGTTTTTGCTATAAAAAAGCAAAAGTGGCATTTTCAGCTTGTTATTATAATGAAAATAGAAACACTTCCAGGCACTTCACGACAGGCATATTTACATATATGTATGTATGAAGTTACTTCAGAAAATTTGTTTACCAAAATATAAGTATGTATGTTTGGGTTCCTCTCCAGACAAATCATGACATTGCCATAAAATATGCATTACCATAAAATATGTTTCGCCATAAAATATGTCTTGCCATATAATATCTCCTGCCATAAAAATGTCCTACCAATAATATGTCTTACCATAAAATATGTTTTGCCATGGAATTTATTTTATTTTAAATTTTATATAAATTGTGTTCTCATAAAATCCATTTACCGGCGAAAAATTGTAGGACCCAACACAACACAACACAACACAACACNACACAACACAACACAACACAACACAACACAACACAACACAACACAACACAACACAACACAACACAACACAACACAACACAACACAACACAACACAAATAACATCTCATTCTGTAATTTTATCTTGTTCTCCCTTTTGTCTCTACCTTTATCTCTATTATTTTCTCTATCTTTTCCATGTCTTCACATTTAAATTTATCATTCCCTTGACTTTTAACCGGCTCTTTATCTTCATTCTTTTCTTGATATACATGCATACACGCTCACCCACATATTTGCTAAATAAACGGACTGCATCAGGACTGCAACGAACGTAGAGCTTCGTGCTCAACCCANATAACATGTCATTCTTTAATTTTATCTTGTTCTCCCTTTTGTCTCTACCCTTATCTCTATTATTTTCTCTATCTTTTCCATGTCTTCACATTTAAATTTATCATTCCCTTGACTTTTAACCGGCTCTTTATCTTCATTCTTTTCTTGATATACATGCATACACGCTCACCCACATATTTGCTAAATAAACGGACTGCATCAGGACTGCAACGAACGTAGAGCTTCGTGCTCAACCCACCTCCCGACGAAATACTTGACGGTGGTACCGGGAGGGGAACGGTACATGACGGTAGGAGGTTTAGTTTGGGTTAAAGTCTCACACTGACGGGGTTANTTGCTAAGTATTTAAATTTACCTTCCTCTTTGCCTTTATATTTTGGTTTCTTTTCATTTATTTTAATCTTTGCTTTATCCCTTTCTTCTTCTACATACTCAAATTTACCTCCTTCCTTATATGAGTCTTTATCTATTCATATTCATACATAAATCTTTTTCCTAAACTGCTGCTAAGCACGTTTCTTTAGTGCAGTTTCAAAATTAAAGCATACATTTAGGAGGTCATTTTGAATTGATTTTTTCGCTTATATTAAAATAATTTGAAATTTGAAAAATGTTCTGCACATCAGCATCAAAATACTTATCGAATGATTTATAACTATTTATACCTTAGAAGTATAGTTTAGCCGTAAAAGGGGTGTAAAGAAAACANATATTTAAATTTACCTTCCTCTTTGCCTTTATATTTTGATTCCTTTACTTTTATTTTAATCTTTGCTATATCCCCTTCTTCTGCTATATACTCAAATTTACCTCCTTCCTTGTATGAGTCTTAATCTATTCATCTTCATACATAAATCTTTTTCCTAAACTGCTGCTAAGCACGTTTATTTAGTTCAGTATCAATATTAAAGAATGCATTTAGGAGGCATTTCGCTCGAACCATGTACATATATGGCATTAGGCAATTGATTTTTTTGCTTATGTTAAACTAATTTAAAATTTGAAAAATGTTCTGCACTTCGGCATTAAAATATCTTTCGAATGATATATAAATCTTTATACCTTAGAACTACAGTTTAGCCGTAAAAGGGGTGTAAAGACAACATGATTGCCTATTTATATAATTAATGTTGTAGTTGTACATGTATATGACTTAAATATTTCTTATTACGATTTAATCAATTTGTGAAATTTCAATTAAAACTTAATAGTTCCGTAAAATCGTAAGCAAAGCAAAGCCTGGAAAGATTAAAAGCAATGAAAAGTGGAGAAGAAAAATTAAAAAAGGTCACGGTCGCATCTCGCCAACATTAACAGTTCTCGGCAAGCAGATACACCAACAGACATACATACATACATGCATAACATAGCAGTTCAATTAATGCTTGTGTATGAGTACATACATATTTGTTTGCTTGCAAGTTTGAATTTTAAATTTGTATCTGCAGGTGCCACCCCATACACACAAACATACATAAGGCATAAGTATGCACAATTATATGTATGTACAACTAGTATTTACTGCTTGCTAGTTATCCTTTATATCCGCTGCTGCAGCTGCAAACAGTTCCAACTCTTGCAGCAACGTGCACCAGGACGTATACGTAACTCGAAAAGTAAACACTCGTAAATAATCCAACTGACCTTCTGTACATTATTTGACCATTTGTGTGTTGGTTGTTGTTTTATTTTCTTAATTTTCTTTCATATGTATATGTATNCTGTATATATAAGATGTAGTTGTATATATGACTCAAATATTTCTTATTCCGATTTAATCAAATTTTCCAATCAGTTTGAAAAATTTCAATTAAAACATAATAGTACCGTAAAATCGTAAGCAAAGCAAAGCCTGGAAAAAGTAAAAGCAATGAGAGGAGGGAAGAAAAATTAAAAAAGGTCACGGTCGCATCTCGCCAACATTAACAGTTCTCGGCAAGCAGATACACCAACAGACATACATACATACATGCATAACATAGCAGTTCAATTAATGCTTGTGTATGAGTACATACATATTTGTTTGCTTGCAAGTTTGAATTTTAAATTTGTATCTGCAGGTGCCACCCCATACACACAAACATACATAAGGCATAAGTATGCACAATTATATGTCTGTACAACTAGTATTTACTGCTTGCTAGTTATCCTTTATATCCGCTGCTGCAGCTGCAAACAGTTCCAACTCTTGCAGCAACGTGCGCCAGGACGTATACGTAACTCGAAAAGTAAACACTCGTAAATAATCCAACTGACCTTCTGTACATTATTTGACCATTTGTGTGTTGGTTGTTGTTTTATTTTCTTAATTTTCTTTCATATGTATATGTATGTATTTGCCAAGTATGAGAGGTGAGCGAAAGAACTCCTTTATGGCTGGTAGTCAGCAAAATTCTTCACCATGCACGCCCATAACATGCCAATGGTTCTTATTTGGTGGTTTTATGGCTGATTGCATTTTGCCAAAGTATATACACATGCATGTGTTTTTATTGATATAATACTGTAAATATGCACGATCAGTATATGGAAATAGCAGTTGCACAAAAAAGCGATAAATAAATTTGTGGGTCGGTTGATTTACGAAATATGCGGTAATTTGAAATCAAAAGAGGAGGTCAATAGGGGCGTTAAATCAAAGTAGGTAAAGGCAATAAATTTTTGGTTTTAATTAAATATCGACATTGCGCTTATGAATGGTTTTGGCAGATTTTCTAACTTAACACACATTTTGGAAAGCATGCTTGCGTCACTGGAGGTAGGAAATTGATTTTAGATAAGCAAAGTAGAAATTTCTTTTCATTGAATAGTGAACAAGTTATGTATTTATGATAGTGAAACTCCTCTTGAGTAAATTTATTGAGTAGAGAGAGGGCACTTTTTCCATCAATTAATCAATGACTGTGGTGGTTACAGTCTGTGCGTACTTGGAAAGGTTTTCTTGGATTTCTTTTGTCATATGCAATGTATGGGTTGATGATGTGTTTTCGGCTACTGCTTCCATGCTGCTTTTTATGTTGATGGCCTAAAATCTGCCTGGAAATAAAATCATTGAAGAAACTTTTTACGAAGGCATATTAATAAAGAGGTTTTTCTTTAAGAAAGGTATTGACATAAATTATGTGGTGACCCTAAATATATTGAAAGAAGCTGTTGATCTCAACTATATTTACTGCAAGTAAATTCAGAAAATCACCTACAAACAAGGATTGGCTATTTAAAAAAAAAAAAAAAGTAATGCCGTATTTGCACTAAGCATTTAAATGAAAAAAATGTATGCCATTTAAAAGATGCCATGCGGAACGTACCCGTGAATACCCGTGCCGTATTGTTTAGTTTTCAAAATTGGCATTAAAAAATTTGGCATTTCATGCCTAGTGGAAATTCAGTATAAGATTGAATGACGAAAAAAAAATATGCAAAAAATGTGTTCAGCTTTTTTCCTGATAAAATTTAATGTTTTAACAATAAATATGTCATGGCATAAGATATGTTCTTGTGTAAAATTATGGAGGACAAAATATTTTGTTACAATTTTAACTCTATAATAGATATCTCTTCATTTGTAACGAATTGGCCTTTTGTTTTTACATTAGGTTGGAGGAAAAAATTTGATTATACAAATAGTTGTTGATAAGGTGAATTGATCAACTCTTACATAATTCAACTTTCATAGATGATTAGTTGAATCGATGCTTCATCGAAAGCGATTAGTTGCAAAGCTCTGTACACCAGGCAACTGCTGTATTCA
>NW_016164525.1:15067-31148 GCF_001687245.7 Rhagoletis zephyria | reverse complement strand
CCTCTGCCCCCCACCCCAAAAACGGTGTGAGCGCTACTAAACATTTCCCGCCGGATTTCTCTTCATCATTCTTCCCCGGGCGGGCATTGAGCCCAACTCCGGACTATATCTTACCTACTTATTCTGCGTCTGCCATAGACGACTTCATCCAAAGTCCACTTCGGTTTAGTGAAACACTGTAACTGCCGTCCCTAAATTGGAGCGCTAAGCGTTGCGTTATCCATTGTCGACGAGTGTCAGCGCGCGCTATCCCCAAATCAACGCGTCGTAATTTTTGACGTTTTCTCAGATCCTCTCGTTTTTATTCTCGTTTCCTCTTTCACTTTTTTGTCCTTTCTCTTTCTTTCCGTCTTCCGCATCCAACTTCAACACGTAACGCCCTGTCAAAAATGAAAATTCCATTTGCTCGGCGTTAGCGCCGCGTTATTGTGGGATGCTTCATACANCGTTGATCCGGACCAACTCGTTAATTCAGAATTTTCTCGGGAATTAACTGCAGTCGAATTTTACTAAAAAAGTTAAAAACAATTATTAATTAGAAGTTGTATCTAATTGAATGAATAAAAAAAAATTAAATGAATATTCTACTGGCCGTGGGATTCGAACTTACGACCTCGCGGCTCGTAAATCCGCATTACTGCCATCTGTCAAGGCACAGTTTTGATCAGATCAATTGCGACGTTAATCCGGATCAACGTCTATGCTTTAACACGCGTGTGCGAACCAGCACCGAAATAGCCTTCCAAGAAGCTCACAGAAGCAACAGTCGAAGTCCCACGTCCAAACGGCATTCTCCACCATTAAGGACGACGCCCCACCAGTTGTACCTGAGCAGAGTGAGAGCAGATGTGCCCAATGAGTGCCCGGCGTGCGGACAGTCGCTACATGAGTCACGGCACCTCTTAGAATGCCCCCAAACCTCACACAGCTAAAGCCCCTGTCCTTATGGAAAGACCCTAAGGAGGTTGCGAACTTTCTGGGCCTCCCTTTAGCTGAGACTGACGACAACGTTGATGGATGAGGCGACCCGAGCGAGGTTTAGTAGTCGCTACAACAACAACAACCATAACGCCTCCATCAGGATTGTGAGTAGCTGCATCAGTTCGTCAAATCTATCAATAGCCAGTTCCTCAAGGTAGTCTTTGCTGCAGCGGCTCGCTTCATTCCATCCGGATGCATGACGGTAGGCTGCCCAAACTTTCCGGTAGAATCAGCTGCTCTCGCAAATAAGCGTGACCATCGGTTAAGTCGATCCTGGGAATCACCGCCTAAGAAACCTTAATTTGGAGATTCGGCAACTGCTAAAACAACATTAGCGGAAATAGTGAAAGAACCATTTGCAGACCTGCTATTTCGCCTCTTATGTGAGTAAGCATGAGGTCCTTGTCTAATCCGACGAGACGTGAAGACAGAGTAGAAATCTCAGTCGATGGCCACGTCTCATCAGAACCGAAGAAATGGGTGCCGGAAATTTACACTGCATCATTCGATGGATAAGGCCAAACGTCAATTGATCAGAAGGCTGCACAAATTGCCTAAAAATATGGCACCACTTTCTTTCAGCGGCGGTAAAGGCCAGATGGCCATTGCGAAGGCGAAATCTCCCAAAACCATTGACCGCGACGGAACTTGCATGCTGATGCTGAAAAATTAGAGTCCGGCGGGAGTAGCATATCTCACCAAAGTCCTCAAGTTGTCAATGGTCACTCTCATCATTCCCAAGGTGTGGAATTTGAGGAGAGTGGTCCTGTTGCAGAAACCGGCGAAGCAAGCCAACAAAAATGCCGATGACGCTCCTCTCCCACGTCACGAAGATACTTTACGTACCACCTGGCAACAGCGAAGCATCTACATGGCTTCCGCAACGTTAGCAGCACCACCACTCGCCACCGCCACTGTGAGGAACATTCCTAGCGGAGATGGATTTGTCAAAGGCGTTTGACACCATCTGCCATTTCACGTTACTAGAAGACATAAAGGCCTCCTCTATCCCACAGGGGCTCAAAGAGTGGTCGATGAATTGTTTGAGTGGTCGGCAGTCGTCAGTAATCTTTCGACCTCATAGATTGCCAGTAACACTCGGTTGTACCTTTTCTCCGATTCCCTCAACTTTTTTGAGAAAAAACCAAGAAGCCGCACCTGCACCAGTATCAACGTAAGGAAATGTCAAATAGTGCAATCAGAGGTAGCGTCCCACTTCCATGCAAATTTAGCCTCAGCTACGCTGGCTTTGCCGGCATCAGAAGCGGATCAGGCTCAGCTGTCCAATTTACTTCTCATCTTCTTGACATCTTTCAACAACTGTGTTACAGGTACTTGAACGTGACCTCTACCTCTGATTGCACTATTTGACATTTCCTTACGTTGATACTGGGGTCGCATTTTGTGGATATCCTGCAGGCCTCTACGAAAGTGAGTGAAGTGAATCCTCGCTTGAAACTGCTTCGAAGGCCCTAGGAATAATGAGGCTATAAGGAAAGTGGGGGCAACCGGGTCGGCACTTTGGCATTATCGCCAAACTTCTGATGATTATAGCAAAGTGTGTCTTTTTGACACGCGACCTGTTGTGACGGCTCTACGGAAGTAGAAGACGGTTGGCTATGGCGAATACTTGACTATGGGCTTGACTAGGAGATCGACTGCGAAAGCGGTTTGTGGAAAGAAAGCGCTTGATAACATATTGGAAGCTTCAGACTTTCTATGAGAGCGATCGCTAATATCCTTTGATTTGGTAGCAGGAGCTACAGCGTTTACGATGGCGTTCATATTTTTTGATGATGCCGATAAAATGGCGTACATGGAGACCCAACAGTGTCGAGCATTTATCAGCGCTCTTGGCGAGCTGTCGAGTTGAACTTCGATTCAGGTGACTCTGCAAACTTTTCCCGCAACCGTTTCGTGAGAAGCTGATAATTTACAGACGCTGATGGACGAGTGAACTGTTACCAAATCAAACTTGTCTACATCTGCGTGGATGCAGTGGAAGCGGAACGGATGTTCAACTTGCGTCAACCATAAATGTGGGTTAACGCGTTGTAACTTTGCCAAGTGAATTGCTGGATGCTGTGTTGCAAGACGTGAACTGCTGTCCAAAGTTGAGGTGGCAACATGTAGTGCCTCCAGTTGCAGCTCTCGAATCTTGACCAGTTATTTTCTGTGTCGTAGACAATGAGGCGGTATCTGGTGAGTAGCTTATATTGTTCAAAATTAATTTCCTTCTAAATAAATAACTTTTTCTTGGAGTTCCAGTTTTTAATAAAGTCCTCTCTCGTCGTGCAAAAATCATTTTCTATGTATAAGCCACTCATCGTAACCGTGCTGGAGTATGGCGCGTAGGAATGGACAAGGAAAACATCTGATAACGCGGGTCTTGGAGTTTTTCGAGGGAAAGATTCTGCTGAAGATTTATGGGCCTTTGGGCGTTGGCGATGGACAGAGCTGGAGCGTCCTGAAAGTATGCAACGCGGGTCGTGATGGTGGTAAGAGAGGAAGATGAAGGCATCTTATTCGATGGAAAGATCTGGTGGAGAAGGATTTGGCTTATCTTGGCATTTTCAATTGGCCTCAGTTGACACAGTAGAGAAACTGGCGTGCTTTGTTGGACTCGGGCATAATTACTTAGGCGACCCAAATCTTACTTTTATTACCCTAGGAAGTCGCAGTAAAAGATTTCAAGCCTTTGGTGAGCAATATTTTTATGAGCCAATTCAATCGTGAGTACGCTACATACATACATATGTACTTACAATAAACACTCGCCTGGTACAAGATTATCACCTAAATATTACTTATACATATCTACGCGTGTAATGAAATCCTCGGATTTAGCGACAACGAAATTGATTTATTCAAATCATTGCTTTTAAAGCAGATCTACATATGCACATTAGGCGTATGACTTTTCCTAAAATTAAGTATGCCTATAAGGAGAGCATAAGAATGATGAATAACTAACAAAAATAACGTTTTCGTTAAAATTTGGTAGAAAAAATTCACGCAGGGAACTCTGAGAAAAAATTTATGAAAAAACTCTAGTACTATCAAGTGCAGTTGATTTGCCGCTATTTTTTTTTCTTTTAACTCTATATGAAAATTTCGTTATCGGTCACAAAAAATAGTTGTGGCAAAATTTCAGCTCCCTATTGAGTTAGTGCTCGCAAAAATAAGAATTTTTAATGAAAAAATTATTTTTCGGATTTTTTTATAAACTATTAAATATAACAAATAAAATGAAAAACAAAAATCTTGCAGCAGATCAAATTTATTATAATAAGTGCAAGTTTGAATAGCTTACCGTTGAATTTTGACAAGTTTTTTTTTTTTGGTACTCGGTATGGAAGGAAATGACTGAAACCACCAACCAAAAAAAATTGCCGAAATCAACAATAATAATAGCTAGTTTATTCTTACACTTATTATACCAAAATTTAATGGGCTACAAGGTTTTTTTTAGTAAATTTAATTGTTTGTTAAAAAAAAGTAGCGGAAAACATTTTTTTCATTAAAAATTCTTATTTTTGGAAGCGCTAATTGTAAAATGACGATAGAGGGCTGAAATTTTGCCAAATTTTAAATTTTTTTTTCATATGAGAACGAAAGAGAAAAAAGCATTCGTTTTATTTGAAAATTCCATAAAAGCTTATGTATGGAAAATTCCAAGTCAACGGGATAATAGGATTTTCCATAAAATAAAACATTTTTCAGAAAAAAAAAAATTTGTTCAAAGTTTCTATGGGAACCTTTTTAACAAATTTGAAACAAAACTCATTCTCTCCTCATAGGTATACTCAGGTCATATACCAAATGTAAATATTTCGGAATACTTTTATTTTTGCTACGATCTTCTAGAATCAGTGACAGTGATGGTAACGGTAATGTTGGTGGGCTGGTGTTGAGTTAACCCATATTCCAATGGCAAACCGGCAGTTGCTAGATATATTTATTCTGAACAAATTAGCATGCAGTCAGCTACATACATATGTATGTATGTGGCTATGCCAATCCAAGCGACTAGACAAACACACGCATTCATACGTACTTGTGCAAACAGATTTGTGCCGCATACAATGTTGACTGCGTCTGGATGCGTAAAAAACTTTTCCTACGCCTAACTGGTCATATCTATGATTTCAATCAAGCAAATCGCCAAATCACTGATGTTTGAAGATTTATGGGTTGTTTGTTGGCTTCTTCAAATTTCTATTTTTCAACGATTGGAGTGGGTAACCCCCAATGGCGTCTACGGAGCGAGTATGGTAAAAAATTCTGTGCAAAAAGGATTTGTAGACATTTAAATTACATATATGTATGTATGTATGTTTATACATACATACTGCAATTTATTTGTTATCCATTTTCTAGAATTAAAGCAAGCGGCATGTATGTAAGTATACTATGTATATGTATATGTATAAGTATGTATGTACGTACATATCTCGATTGAGTTTCATCCAACGCCTTAACTTAAAAAAGAACATACATACGTACAAACTAACGCATGAAAATAGAAAACCAATTTGTCATCTCTATTACAACAACAAATTTAATTAAAACCCAATTTTTCTTACTTGGCTCTCGGCGTGTAAAATTTTTTGGCGCTCATCAAGTAGGTTATGGTGATTGAGTTGCAACTAAAATCGTAATTTAAACTTATGAGACATGCCAAATTGTTTTTTTTTTATTTTACATTGCGATCTCTTTACAATAAAATAAGTAAATAAATCAGCTTTCTCGGCAGCAAATCAAGAGCGAAAAGAATCAATCTGCGCTATAATTTAGTTGTTACTGTTTGTGGCCAAATTGCATCTGCGTGCAGCTAAGAAAATTCGTGTTGTCCACTTAATAAGTTTGCCTCGAGCTTGACTGCCAACTGGCTAAGTGAATTATATATGTACTACGTACAGAAAGATAGTCAAATAGCAGATAACTAAATTAATTATGAGAGCGTCATTCCTAAAAATATACTGAGTGCTATAACTAAATAAAAGATTTATTAAATTGAATATCAAAAATCGAAAACATTTTGCGGGAGTAGCACTCAATGAATAAACAAAAGCAGTACAGTGTCAATTGCGTTTGAAAAAAAAAAGCAAATACTTTGGCATTTTTAAGTTTTAAGTAATATTATCATTATCATTACCAATACCATTAGCAGTACGCTTACTATTACTAATACCATTACTACTATTACTACCATCACTACCATTCTCATTACCAATACCATTACAAGTGCTAATTGTTACAATTACCATAAACAATACCATTACCATTACCATTATCATTACCACTGCCATTACCATTACCATTGCCATTACCAATAGCATTACTACTATAATTATCATTACCACTACCATTACCATTACCAATAGCATTACTACTATCAGTGCAATTGTTCTGCTCATTTTCCAATTCAACCGTTAGTAGCTTTCGGGTGAGACCAAAAGCCCTCGCCAAATGACTCTCTTTTGCGAAGTTACACTGCAGCCACATCATTCCTACACTTCGTCCTTTGAATGCATTCGTGGTGCAATTGCTTTTGTTGACCATGTGTGCCATGTGAAGACAGTCTTTTCACCGGAGCATTATCATCCATATGAAGACATTCAAACCACCGCAATCATGGTAAAACTTGTACAGGCGAACCGGGTTATCATTCTTACGTAGAAGAGCTCTTGTGTAAACTTTTAAAATCGTCCTATCTGTATTCGTCCATATTTCTGTGGTATACAATAGGACGAGCATTTTGAAATATTTTTAGAGCGTAATTGTCAAGACAGAGAAAAATACAAATAAGTGTGTAATAAAATCAATGCATGGGATGATAGTGAGGCTTCTGGGTATCCAGTTAAAGCTGCTCGACTACACTTTTGCGTGAACGTTCGCGCAACTTGGGCAAAGTGAACAACCCATGTACGAGATGTGGTAGCTAAACCGTATGAAACCTTTGGCCCCTACGGTAGCTACACATTCGGTTTAAGAGTCCACTGAAGTCGGCAACTAGGGTTGCTAGATTGTATTTTTTACCATGAAATTCAAGGCCTTCGGCAGATTCTGCATCATCATAGCATCAAAGTGAGTATGAGACCTCGGTGAAATTGGTTGCCGTCGAACTGGTGTTTAGCCCTCCATTCCTTACCCATTTCTTCTGCTTTGGCGTCCTCAATCTTTTCCTGAGTATAACCTATAGGATAGCCTTCGGAAAACTATCAGTCTAAAGCACCATTGTGGTGTTTGTGATTCCGCGCTCAGGACCAGTGGAAAAAGGAGAGGAAGTCGGAATGGGAGAGGAGCAAGTATAAGAAATCCGGTGCGGTGATTTCGCATGGGCAACCAGAGAGGTTAGTGTCACAATAACTCAGCTGTTTGAGTCGATACAGCTGTAGCAAGCTGCCACTATGCAAAATATCCCGTTTAGTTCGTGGTTATATAACATGTAGTTGCTGTCATAGCACCTTTAGAACCACATCCCACTGTAAGGTGAGCGACAATGATGGATCCTATTGAGAGTAAAATGATTCTGATTCGGAAAAGGACGATCCAGAAAAATCTTAAGCTAGCATTTAAAGCAACTTGAATATGTATGGCCTTTAAAACCATTTAGTAACAATAATTCCTAGAATTTAAATGCTAACTATTTGAAAATTTCAACGTCAGGCGTTAAATTTGAATATGATCTGATGAGAGAGCCCATTAAGTTGATATGTATATGTATGTATGTACATATATGTATAACTATTCAAAGTGTGAAAAGAGAAACAACAATATCGCAAGCGTCTCCCACATCCACTGTCTGTATGTACATTAGACCGTATCACCCTACAAAAAAAAAACACCTGAGTCTAAAATATTTTTGTAAGGCTATTTTTTGCTGAACCTAGGGGTGACCTTTTTACATTTTTCGGGACGCCTTCATACATTCTGCAATAGAAAATTGCTTAAATAGTAACTAGATAATTTCTTATTCTTTACAATATTACCAGATATCCAGATATCCATGAAGATTTTCCAATTGAGTTAGGACTGAAGGAGGTGTTGTAAACAGTAAAAGATCAGAATAGATATCCTCTTCGCAGTGCATACCTCAAAAAATTCTTTCTATCTATCTAGTTAAGGTAGCAGAACAAGGTACACTGTGACCAAAAAAAAAATCTTTAAATTTCACGAATGATTTTTTGAAAATTGTCTTATACGTACTTGATGGGTTGTAAGGACCTAAAATGCATTCGTTTTTCTCGCACATACGCCGGACAATCGTACAGGAGGTGTTCCGATGGCTCGTCGGCAAACCCATCCAGACGCAGCTACCCAGTGGGAAAATTTAATAAATGGTAATCGAAAAAAAATTAGGAAAACAGCCGTTTTCGCATTCGAGAATGCATTTTTTCCCACGGCGATCTCCTAAAAAATGTTCATTCAGTTTTGCATTGCCTAGTAATCGAGGAATGTATGCGATTTGATATGAATTTTTTGGGACTTTGGGATACATTAGAATGCTGATTACAAATTGAAAAATATTAGAATCTAAAAATCATAAGAAATGCATTACTATTTCTTCCACTGGGCTGCTGTGTATAACCGGTTCAATACCCAGTGAGCAACCTGATTACATATCTGTTTAAGAGGTGCATGATCTTTTCACCGAAAGGAAATGCAGTGCGTTGGGTGGTATCCAGCAAAGTGTTACCCCGCTCCACCCAGTCGAGAGTTAAAGAGTATCGAAAAACACGCTTTAGCGAACTTGGAGGTGATTATCTTATTGGGAAGGGTCCTGGTGACCGCCAAAGCAGTAACTTCTGATGTTGGTAGTTTCAGTACTTTCGAGAATGTTGCTGCTAAAACGAAAATATGCAACAGACTTCATCTTAGAAGTGTGCATCCAGAGCAGTGGTTGAACAAGTTTTCATTGCTCCTGTAACCGAGAGCGAAACCAATCTTTGCAGTTTATTTAAATTGCAGTGGTTTGTAATGTTTTGAATACTAAACAATGGAGGTGACTTTACTAAAAGTATGAGCTTCAACTGAGCCTCTTATCAAAGGTTAAAACAAGATATTTGACCTCATCAGAGTCTCTCTCTATATCGTGAATATCTTCAATAAAAAATTAAAAGAGTCGTACTGCACTGAGCAAATGCAATGTAAGAAGAGCTGCAGTTTTCTAAACAAAAAGTCGCATGCGTACCGTTGCCACATAGCAAATATTGTAAAAAAAAGTATCGATACCAAGTACCAAAGTCCAAAAAAAAGCATCGAGTAAAAAAATACTTGCTTCGGGAGAAATAATAGAGTATTTATTTGCATGTAAGTACATACATATAGATATCGCGGAATCACTAGTGTGGTACGAACTGAGATCTGGTGGGTAAGTAGGTCAATGAAGTGGGAAACAACAGAAATTTTCTCATCGAGTAAATATCGATATCCCATACTTTAACGAAAATGTTTTCAAAATTGCTTGCAAAAATACTTTAGGCTCAGGGGTGTGCTGCGAACTTTTTTTTCTGCTGCGGTCTAATGTACTTACATACATAGTTACCCAAATGGCGCGTAAAATAATAAGAAATGCTCAGTTAGTGTGGCATTCATTGCTCAGCTTTGATGCCTGCTCTATACTTGATCATGGAGAGCATCTAATCGCTGCAGCTTATTTGTTCTGGTACTGACACCACACAGCTATTAATTAATTCTGATTGCTACTCTTTTTCTCGCACTGAGCTTGCTGTGGAATAGAAACGACTTTTTGTTGGCGTACGTTAGTTGTTCTATAGTAGTCGTAGACAAACAGACATTGGAACGAAACACGCGCCAAATGCACTCACGCACACATCGCACACATGTACACATACGAGTACATACAGAGCATAACTGTAGACTCCAAGTGGAGTAGTGGCTCTATTGGAGCACTGTAGCATTTCCGTTTCACGTACACACTTACCTACGGGTACCCACACACACACACACACACGCGCGCACGCCAAACTAACGAAACCAACAAAGTCAAAGTTACGAGCAGTGTTACCAGAAAAAATTTTGCTTAGAGATAAATCGGTCGAAAAGAAGAGCTAAAAAGAGTTGAATAATACTAATAGTAGCTAAAATGAAGAGTTAATTTTTTTTTTAAATTGAGCATTTATTGACGTAAAATTGCTGTAACGTTTTCCGAAATTTTAATAAAAATAATGAATTTTATAAATTTAAGTGCTGAAAAAAATTTTTACAGCCAACATAAGGTGCATACATTTCGAATTCATTGCTACGGCTCTTATAACACTTATGTATATGTATGCATGCAAAATACTCTACAAACTGTTAAAATCTGCGCGCCATTTTCATTAGGACTGGAACTTTTCTAATTATTAAACGGAAGAGAATAACATAAAGGTATCGAAAATAGCCTGAATTCGCCAAAGCCAAATGAATTTTAGTTCACACTTGTACAATGAAATTACAGATTTTCAATTTTAATGTATTACCAAATACAACTAAAACTTTCTGGAGCTAAAAAAAGTGCTAGCCAATTTTGAAAATAGCTAAAAAAAAGAGCTAGGAGCTAGATCCCAATTTTCAGAGCTAAATAGGATAATAAAGAGCTAAATCTAGCTCCAAAAGCGCCAAATTGGCAACACTGGTTACGAGTATGCTCCACACCAATTGTTGGGGAGCCACAATGTCACAGCGGAGCGTACAGCTTATTTACCAGCTCACGATCATGATCAACAAGTGCGTTTATTGCAGTCGTTCGTTCAGTTGGATGGGCATACAAATTTCAGTACCAACGTTTAGTTTAGTTTCTCACGAGCGGTCTTTTGGTTAAAACGTTACTTGCTTGTCGGGCGGATGGTGGCGCATGCGCAAATTTATATCAAATCCTGGTATCTACATTTGTGTTTTTTTTTTTTGCAAGACTTGAATAAAAAAGTAAAGAACTCTACTACACACATACATATCCACATATTCGCTTGTGCCATTCATAATTCTTCATTCTTAACAAACGAAAATGGAAAACGAATGCCTTTGTGGACTAATAACATACGAACGAAGAAAATTTCTACGATTTTAACTTTTCTATATACATACATACATACATATGTACGTACAAACGTAATTGTGTTCAGGCGCTAAATCGAAGCCAAAGAATTTATAAACAGTGAACATTAGACGACATTTGGTTTAGTTGCCTTTTTTTTGTGGCGTGTTAAACAAAATTGATATTTTGTTGGTTGTTTTTTTTTTGTAAATGCACCAACCAACAGCTGTTACGGCTGCCTACTCGAAGCAATAAGTTGTGGCTCAACTGGTGGGTGGTTGCAGTGTAAAAAGTAAAGGTGGGGAGTGCAGTGACTTAAAATACTGGTTAGAATTGAAAATATACGTGAATGCATACATACATACATACATACATACGCATATCTGCCTTCTACCACAAGACGTTTAATGAGTAAAAAGTAGAAAAAAAAATAAAAAACAAACAGCAAATAAAACCGATTTAAAACTGGTAGCGAAAACTAGAAATTCTGTGACAATTTTTTGCATTAATTTACGAGTATTTTTGTTAAAAGCGCAGTGAAAAGCTGCAGCAAGACAACTAGTGTAAAAAAACCTGACTAATTGTAAAAAAATTTATAAAAAATAAAACATACAATTTTTAAAAATTATTAACTTATTTTTGCAAAATAAAGTGTAATTAACGAATTATCGAACAAAACGCAGTATTACCGCACGATTGTTATTATTAAACTGAAAAAAAAGTTTGTAATACACACGAAAATACTGCAGAGTGAAAATATTTGTAGTGTAACGCGAAATTACAAATATTTGTGCGTTCAACTTCAATTACAGTACACAAAATATTTGCACTTCCGCTCGAGAACCACAGCCAGCGTGCGACGCATTTCGCCCACCTGTTATTCAGCCGCTGCAGTTTTACTTACCTAACGGCGCCCTTTCGGAATTGAAGGCAATCGCCGAGCCGATTTGCCGTTTATTTGCGAGGTATGTTATTGTATTTGTATGTTTTATATTTATACATTTATGCACTGCGTCTTATTTGACTTTATAATCGAATTTTTTTCTTTTACTCAAAAAAAGTTATGTCCACTTTTTGTGCTTTGTTATCGCGCTTAATTGAATTTAGCTTAGCGCTAAGTTATCATTTCAGTCGCGAGAGAGAGAGGCGAAGGCAAACAGTTTATCTAAATAAATATTTATTTACTGATCACTCAATAGCATTTTGTTAGATTCTGGCAATTGCTTTTGTAAATATGAAAATAATAATTGTGAGCACTTGGAAGATCAACTGAAGTCGAGTTCGGTAATTTTTTTGTGGAGCACTTAATCATTGGGTTTCCATACAATATTTAAAGTTTTTAAGATAGTTTGCTAAAAGTTTAATAAAAATTACAATTTTTGTACAAAAAAAATTATAACTTCTTAAATCACTTTAGTTCTTTGAAATATCAGCAGAAGTGTTTACAGATATTTATAAATATACATATGTGGGTCAATCCACGTCCAATCGACCAATGGTTGGAATCGAACTTTTTTTAAATTGAATGAATTTTGGTCAGAACTTTCCTTAATCATATAACTAAGTCCTGTCAGTGGAACAAAATTTTAAAGAAATCCAAAGTTAGATATGCAAAATTCTAAATTTCATGGTTGCCGGAATTTCGCTAGTTTATATATATATATTTTTTTTAATATCTCAATAGTTAGTTAACGTAATTACAAAAAAAATGTTCGGGTCGCATTTTAAAGGTGATATTTAGGGCTATAAAATTGGAAAACAAAATTACAGAAATTTAAAATAAAAAAAAACCAGAATCGTTAAACCAAAAACAACAAATGCCTCCAACTTTTTTTAAGAAATTAGTTTTTGAGCTTTGGAAAAAAATGTTTGCGAATTTTAAAAATAATATCTTAAAAAACACATCTTCCCGAAAATGTTTGAATCTTTTAAGATCAGTAAAAGAAATTGTATAAAACAAAAAACCAGTCAAACATGTACATATGTATGTATTTTTTTATTATTTTTAGACTCCTTGATTTACTATATATATAGCCCTAGATGTCACCTTTAAGACTTAAATTTGTGTAACTATAATAGTTTTTGTGATAATCAAAAAAAAAACAAAAAACCTTGTCTGGAAATTGTAAAAATTTGAACTTTCGTAGTTTTTATTTTTATTTATTTTTTCTGTTGGAGAACTTTGTTATACAATAAAATAAAATTTCTCACCAAAATTCATTCAAACCAAAAATCATCGATTGGATTAACTATAATATTATATATTAACTATATATAGATACCAGGGTGGTACTTAAAATATCAACATCATGGACATCCCTTTATATTTTACGTACACTTCACAAAATTTCAAAATTTAAAAAAAAATGGGGTTGCTTCCGATATACGAAAAAATTTTCACTTTTACCAGATATAACTCAGCGAATTTATATGAATAAGTTTCAATAATATGTCAAATTTATCAGTATTCCAGTATTTTATTTTTTTTGAAGTTTTGCAATTTAAAAAAATTAAATTTTTTTTAACCCTGGTAGTGACCACTTGGTTAAACTTTTGAAATTTTGCCGCTATAATTCAGCGATTTTATGAATTTATATGAATAAGTTTCAATCAGTTTCCAAGTAAAGGGTTTTTCAAATTTTTGCGATTTAAAAAAATAAAACAAAAAATAAATGAATTTTTAGCCCCTGAAAACATGTTTAAAATTTAGAAATTTTCGTGAATGCTTTCAATAAGTTTCAATAATATGTAAAAATTTTCAGATTTAAAGCCAACATTCTGTAAACTTTTTGGGATTTAAAAAAATTAAAATTTTTCAAACACTGGTAGCGACCCTTAAAAATTTCGTTTGAATTTTGAAATTTTCTTAAACAAAATTTAGTTATTTATACTTTAAGCACCGCCCTAATAGATACACATATCTTTGTGTGTAAGAATAAATAAGTACTTGGGGGTTCCGTCATCTGAGTGTTAAAACTAAAAATTAAAATTTTCCTAAATTAAGAAAAACTAAGGAGAAAAAGTTTTTGTGGCACAAGAATTTGCAATAAGTACTACTAATTAAATATTTAGCACATACTTTCTTAGAGCATTTATTTCTGAAAGCAATTTTTTCCAATGTACTAAGCTTCTTTTAGAAATATCACACCCAATTCCATACCAGGTATTTACTCAATTTCTCATAGCTACTCATTTAAATAGCGAATACAAGCCATTCATATTTTTTCAATTACAAGGCCAAAGATGGTTTCTGGGCAAAATTTTTTGACTGGAATATTTTCTTTCCTAGCAAAAAACTACGATTTTGAAAAAAATATATATGTGGATTTTGCCCACTGTGCACCTTATGGGCTATGTTCGAATGGGTAAACGTTTACAGATTATGATCTTTTTCTCTCCAAACATAAGTACTTACATATGTACTTATTCATATATACATAAAGACGCTAAAACGCCAGCAGGCACAAAGCCGCAATCTAATCATTTGAGTGCTCATCAAGTGGCACATAAAAAAGAAAATCAATACAATATACACACATACATATACTAAGTATATGTATGGACATACATACTTGCCCAGTAATCATAAAGTTGCCTAAGCATCCCGTTGATAAAATGGTCAGATTTAAGTGCATATTTTACTCCAGTGTGCCTGCGAAATTAAGTGTACTCATTACTTAAATATAATTATAGTACACACTTATATATAGATAAAAAAAAAACACCTGCACTTCACAATCAATTGGCAAACATTTGCATTATAGCTGAGTTTATGGAGACTTCAAAGAAATTATATGTATGTGTGGTATGACTTAGATTACCAAAAAAAAAACATTTTAATTTTTAGCATATAAAAATTTTAAGAAAAGTATTACGCATCATATTTCAAGTATTTCTAATTATTTTAAATAATAAATAATAACTAAAGGTTTAGCACCTTCCGATTATTTTGTTTTGCATTGCTGCTGGTGTTCGTCCCAACAAAACTTGAAAAATTGCCTATTTCATACAACCTTTTTATCGGAAATGTCGGTAAAGAATTTGAGTCCCGTCCCGCCCGCATTATTTTTAAAGACCTTCACGATACTACCTATCCCGGCCATTTTGAAATACACATGTACCATGGATCCGCGGGTCCCGATATCCCGCGCTCATCTCTGGTGGCTAGGCAGCGTCAACTATATATGTACATATGTACATAAGGGCATGGAGTTGAAAGGGAATGCAACGCAAATCTACACAGCCGGTTCTAATATAGACGAAGGAGTACTGACTGCAGTATAATGCACCAAACCAGAAATTCATAGGTCCTTTAAGCTACCGGATTATTGGGGGTTATAAGAAAGCCTAGCAGCGGCTAAAAACGTGCACCTAGATTGGGTCCCAGGAAAGAAGGATGTGGAAAGTAATGAGAGAGCTGATGAGCTAGCCAAGAAGGGTGCCCTCTTAGACGCCTCACTACTCACGAATATACCAATTCGTTTTCGGGAAATCAAAAAATCACAAGATCTCCTCATTCATCAGGATTACAGACTTGCAAAGCTTTTGTGTAGTTCATACGAAAAGAAACTTACTCATTTCCTGCTATCAACATGAAGAACACACACGAGGCTTCTGGTAGGATTGAAAATAGGACATTGTTTGCAATCAGCACATGCGTTTAAATTAGGTCTTATATATAGAAGACAAAAGTGTAGGAAGTGTAGCCATCACGAAAAAACTGTGGTGAGTATAATTTTCGAGTGTCCACAATTCAGCAGGCAAAGATTCAAGTAACTCGGCAAGGCACAGCTGCAGGGCCTGCAGTCAGCAATCGACAAAAGACCAAAGTGTCTCCTAAAACTCGCTTAAAGAGCGAAATACACCACACAAGCGGTTTGACAAACCAAGCGAAATTTCCCTTTGCTTCAAGCCATTTGTGCTGTGTATGGGGGTGTTTGAAGGTTTGACGGCGGTTTGTCAAACCTTCAAACACCCCCATACACAGCACAAATGGCTTGAAGCAAAGGGAAATTTCGCTTGGTTTGTCAAACCGCTTGTGTGGTGTATTTCGCTCTT
>NW_016164525.1:0-13307 GCF_001687245.7 Rhagoletis zephyria | reverse complement strand
GTCAAACCTTCAAACACCCCCATACACAGCACAAATGGCTTGAAGCAAAGGGAAATTTCGCTTGGTTTGTCAAACCGCTTGTGTGGTGTATTTCGCTCTTAAGTAACGGCAATGTTCTTTAACATTGCGTGAAAGCACTTTTTCATGGGTCGTAAACGCGTCTGGCAACGCTACGGACGTTATACTCGTCTATGTGAGACCTATTTAGGTCAGCCAGCATAACTTAACTCCGCTCATTTTGTACCAGTAGTTCACAATAAAACTTGACTTGTTTATTGCCAGTTGCAGCTGTAGGTATGAAGACGCAGGGCAATCTCTAAAAAGTTTCCCTAGAATAATCTCCTGAAAAAGACTTTAACAAGGTACCGGTGGGATCGGTATACAGACCGTAGGAGGTTTAGCGGGTTAAAGTTTGCTTTATGCCAGCTTGTTCCAGTTTCGGCTTTGCTCTGCTTACTTTAAAATTTTCTCCTCTGATGGCTTGCAACAGGTTAACAAAACGCTATAAATGATAAGAAAGCGAGCAAGAATAGGTAGGCCATTGGTTTATGCTACATAGAGCAGCAGGTTTTCAATTAACTAACACAGCGGGCACTCTCGAACTATTAAATATCTGTATGCATAGGTATGTATGTATGTATGTAAGCATGTATTCATGTAAGCGATTAAAACTGACGATAAGACTTTGTTACAATAATGTTGACAAACTTTACTACTCATATGACACAATTTCACTTTCATGTGAATGCATATACATACATACATAGGTTAGTGGGTATCTAGCCATTAAAAAATGGTAATCACAAAATAATCGATTGATAACCTAAAAACAGAACTTGCTCCCCTCAAAACAAAAAAAAATTAAAGATAGAATCAAATGAAGTGGCGGGCAGTTGATTTGAGTGCTTAAATATGCATTCGATTCGCTTTGCTTTTAATTCAACAAATATTTTTCAATTTTGTAGAAGGCAAACAAGCGCATAAATTACGAGAATCTATGCTTGTTGTTGTTATTGTTCGTTGATAAAAATTAGAAGCATATAAAAAAGAAGAAAATATAAAAAGCATCTAATTTCCAAAAGTGCTTACATATATATGTATTTATGCATTTTGTGATGTGAAAGAGTTGGGCGCTTCTGTGTTAACAGACACTAAAAAAAACAAGCAAAAATAAAAATTTGCACGAAAGTTAACCGGAATTCTTAGAATATACTTTTGAGGCTTTTGCCGCCTGCATAAATCAGCTGTCGTTTTTTTTCATACCCAAAATACCAAGCGTTAAGCTGTAGCACGCCGAAAAAGTTTTCCTAAATTTTTTTTGGCATTTGCATTTGCCGGTACCTGCTGCAGGAGTCTAGAATTAGCAGCTAAAAATATCAGTTAACAAGAATTTAATAAGAATGCTTTTTGTTTCTTTTTCGATCGCCTTCGGGTAATTAATGTCAGATATATCTGCATATGTATACATTACGGTGGTCCTTAAAAATATCATGCAACACCCCTTCATTTCGTTCCACGTACAAAACAAAGACATCCGCAAAAATTTTATAATTAAAAAAAATATAGAGGTTGCTACCAGGTTTCGAAAAATTTGATTTCTTTAACGCAAAATTTTTCACTTTGACTAGTCGCAGCTCAGCGAGTTTACAAACTCGTGTGAATAGGTTCCAATAATATATAGATCACAATTTATTAGATTTCAATTCGAGCTTTTGTCAAATTTTTGAGATTTAAGAATTAAATTAAATTTTTGCAGGCAATTTTTGGTAGCAACTCCTAAAATTTTTTTTAAATTTTTGAAATTTTCTTACATGTCTTCAATAAGTCAAATTTATCAGATTTGAGCTAAAAATTTTGTTGAGTTCTTCAGACTAAAAAAAATAATAATAATTAGTTTTTAAAACCCGGGTAGCGACCCTAATTTTGTTTTAATATTTAAAATATTCGTGAATGTTCGTAGCGCAATATAAAAAGGGTGCCCCATACAAAATTTGTATGTTTGTGCTTTAAGGACCACCTTAGTATACATATATGTTTGCAGCTTTGTATAATCCCCATTCCACCTTCTACCCTTCAAAACTACATAATTTTTGGCACATTCATTTGAATTACGAATTTGAATTTGGAAATTTCAAAGTGGCAGCCGTGGTAGCAGCAACAGCCGCAACCGCCGTTTCGTTCACTCCTCAAATGGTAGACAGACACTCGTTTATCGAATCAATCGATCGTATGTAGGCTCAAAAACAGTTAAAAGCTGCCAAAACTGTCTAATTCGCGCCATATCCAATATATCTGATATGACAGCTAAAACACCAAGAAGCATAGAAAAAAAAAATATATATATTTACTTACCTCTTTGTTGGCAATAGCCGTTGGCTCGTTGTGGCGATCGTTGTCTTTCTGCACTTCATTGTATGTTTTTGTATTCTTGCTTCTTTTTTTTTTGGCTCTGCTACTTACGAATACAACCCTCAAAGTCACTTGCCAAATATGGTGGAGTTGCTATTAGCAATTTTTGTTGTTTTAATTTTAGTTTTTGCCATTGTTGTTGTTGCTGCTTGTATGTGTCGTGTTTGTTTGTCAGCAAAACTTTCTGCTTTTGTCAATTTGCCGATTTTAAAAAGGAAATACGTGTTTCGCCAAAAAGTGTTGCGACTAAAAGGTGGAAGTTGAAAATTGGAAATGTTGCAAATTTCCTTTGTTTTATGCCACATTAGTTTTCGCTCAATGATTTCGCATGAATTTTGCAATAGGATTTTATTTTACCACAGAAAAATAATGCATACACAATGTTTGCCCTTTAAGCGTTTGCTGATCGGTTCATCTCCCAGCTCAGCTATGCTCGGGGACTAAGAAAGAACGTAACAAAGGCCTATTTTTTATATTTTGAATATTAATTTCTTTCTTCATTGTGCAAATATTTTTTGCTCGTAGTATGTATATGAATATTTATGAAATCATATGTATTTAAGTTGCTTTCGGTATTATGTAAATTTATTAAAAGAGAAAAAAAAAATAGAAAATTAAAAATCCTTTTTTGGCCATGATCGTTGCTTTAACATAAATATTTTTTATGATACGAATTCATAGAAAGCGCATCAATCTACTTATTTCGTAACACACTAAGAAAAATAAGAAATTATAAAAATAGGTATAATAAAATTTAAGACAATAGAAAGCTGCAATCGTAGACGAACATAATGAATAGTATGTACATACTAGAGGGCTGCATGAATTCATTCAAAACGGCTAATGAACTATTCATATGCAAAACAAATAAATTATTTATTATATTTATATACATACATATTTATGTGTCGACATTACAATATTTAAACAAAGTAAAATAAATTGAATGGAAATATATTAAAATTTTTTGTATGAATGTCCAAAAAAAAACTTATTTACATATATATAAACTAGGGTTGTTAATTTTTTCGCTTTTTACAATCCCGGGATTTTCGAGATGTCGTTATCACAATCACGGGATTTAGATATTCATTACTTTCCAGAAACTTAAATCGAAAAAATTGCTTCCAAATTGTTTGAGAAACTCTACTATCATAAAATAAATAATGAATAAATGGGTTTGAAGCCTACCTTTTTTATTTAAAGTAGCGTTTTTATTTTTCTCTCCGATGTCAGGATTTAATTTAAAGGACTTTTTAATTTCAAAGACATGATTAATTCCAAAAATTTTTTTAAAAATATAATGCAATGTATTTAGAATAAAAATATGGGTACCAAGTGCAAGAGGAACCTTCGTTAGAATTAAAAAAATTTAAACTTTTTGGATTCGCAAGGACGAATAGGTAATTTTTTAGTTAGAAGGACGAAATTCGTGGATGTTATCGAGTATATACAGGGTGTCCCAGAAGTAACGTGCCAAACTTTAGGGGAAGGTAGGTGGGGGGGTGAGCTCCTTGATAAACAAAAAATTTTCAGGTAAAAGTGTCACCGTTTTTGAAATATTTACATTTTTTCGAATTTAAAAAAAATCGTGCCTTTTCATGTGTTTTCTTTAACTGCAACTACAAACCGGGCAATACTTNAAGCGAAAGTGTTGGTATATCTATATTTAAAAACCGGAAGCGCAAGTTAGACAGTTTTATAAAGCAACAAGTTCTGTATTAGGCAGATTATAACTCCCCAATAAACATTGGGCTTGGTTAACAATTCGAAAATGATTTGAAAACGAATCTTTTTTCAAGTCTCACTTTCGATAAGGAATGTGGAATTGGTTAGTATTCGATTCGAGAACTAGGCCATTATCCAGCAAAACGGAGCTTTTTTTCAAAATTAGAATCTACGAGTATGTATGTCTGTACATTTTTTAATACTTGAAATTCACTTGTCACCTTAGCTTAATTCTTTGCAAAATTATGAAAACAAATCAATTACAACCTTTTTATTACTCACGAGTAGTTACAGTACTATTATTCATATTACGAGTATTAATAAATTTCTGCAAAATCATCTATATACATACATACATACATATAATGATTATTATTCGTGTATACGATGCACATACCTATGTACATATGTGTGTAGGTAGTACCTAACTTAAAAATAACCAGAAATGCAATGTATAGAGTAATAAATGAGTGATCGTGCCATCCAGTGCAGCAAAACACTTAGTTCATATGTATGCAATTATTTAGTATGCAAATCAGCGCCTGAACAATTCATTCAAAAAGTTTATTTGTTAAACAATAATACATAAATATGGCAAATAAATTACGCTATTATACGATTTGAGTTAAAGAGCCAACGCAGTGTTGTGTGTATTCCTTTATGTACATATGTATGTATGTATGTATGTATGTATCTATGTAAAAATGTACAAACCAACGGTGGCGGCACCCGCGGCAATAACGAAGAAGCAACCCATTGCAACAATAGTATATACTGACATATGTACGTAATACAAAATACGAACAATAGAATGAATGCACTTGAAGAAAAATATTCAAAAACCTGTTACAGTATACCACGATAAATTGGCCCACGCTTAAAGTGTGCCCTTGTTAATTTTAGCCAATAACTGTAAATAAAAATGCCAATCATTGAGTTCAGGAAAAAATATTGTCCTTCTACCTGTGATTCCACTTCATCATCATCCATATAGCTGTTGCAGCAGTGGTTTGAGATCATATTAAACTTAACTGGATGAATACCGATCGGTCAATGACCGGTTAAAAACCTCACCAGGTGGGAGAGATGTGACTTCTTCAGTTCTTAAAACTCCCTTGACCGACACGATGCATTTCAAGGTTTTCGCACCCAAAAAAAAACTTCTCTTAATTGAAGAAAAACAGCATTAAAAATGAAGAAAAATGGGAACGAAACAGCACTAAAGAAGTTTTATCCTCTTTTCATGTCCAACATTTCTTCAAAACGATAGATTACATCCACGGTTCTATATGTTCGTGTACGTTTTTACACATTCCAAAGAAAAATTATGCATTCGGGAGAATTTTTTACTCATTCGGAAGAATTTTCGACCTTAAAGTAAGTAAAGTTTTTCTTTGATCCAGAGATGGATTTTTGGTTCAGTGCGCTCAACATTCATAAAGCTGACTAAATGTCCATCGATCCAGAAGTACACCACTGCCTATAACCGATGGAGATCCCACCATTTCTTTCCTCGGCGACCTTTACCTAACAGCACCCAGTCTTCGGAGGACATCGGCCATGTAGCTGCCAGCTATGTATATCGCTTTGACCTGAGACCCGTTTCAAAATAGCGATAAAATCGGATGCGATTGAGAGAGAAATTAGGCATTCCCTGACCGTTTTCAAACTTAGCATCAAAGAGCTAATGACCCTGACTGTAGCCTGGCTATTAGAATATCAGAAGCTCCTTAAGAGGTGCTAAATTAGTAAGCATACAGTACCCCGCAGAAGCCACTTCCAGCCACGTTTTCATGCAGCTTTGATCCATTCGTCAAAAAATTCACAGAGTCATGATTCCCGCCCAGGCCTGCCTGAAAGGGATAGGCGTAGTGGAGAAGGATGAAATCGGATCCAGCACTGGCATACAGTGATGGGTTCGTGCCGGGACCCATGTTACTGCCCCTTAACCCATGCACAACGCTTAGCGCGATACTTGAGATGGTCCGGAGTGTCCCATTGATTCCAATTATAGATGTTTGACTATGGTCACCAGACAATAAAAATCAGCTTGATTATGATATCATAGAGCCTGTGAACCATTCTCTACAAGATACCCTAGCGCTTACATATGGCTCCTCCGCAACAATAAATATTAGGCTACCGACGCCTTCTTTACCCTTTCCTTGTTATTTGGCTTACATGAAAGCTTTACTCTCAATGATCAAGCTCACATAATTCACACTGTCGGAGACCAGCAAGGGAAAGTCGCCCAATAAGGGAGGTTGAAAAATTAGAATTTTAAATCTTTTAATGTCTTAGCCACAGGTATCAGCCTGGTTTCAATCTAGTTCAGATATCCCTGTATGAGTTCATACAAGGTACTCAAGAATTTTTCTTAAATATCAGTACAACGTCGTCGGGATAGGCCAAAAGACCACCGCGTATTGCTTGGATGCTTTGGTCCAGGGAAAGCTTATCGTTTACAAAAGCTTCGTTAAAAACGGCATAAGACGAAGAGCTCCAGCTGGACTGCTGAGCTCAACTCCTCCGCCTGCAGAGCATAGCTGTTCCAGTACGAGGGTTCCGAAGCTTTTTTGTCATCAATTCAATCAATTTGTCTAGGTTTAAGGTAAATAGGATACAACAGTGTTCGGAAAAGAGCACCTTCTCGAGATGGGAAAGTAACTATAGCCATATCTAAAGATATGTATTTTTCGATATCGTTATCGATATGGATATGGCAGCGGTATCGATTATTTGTCGATGTTATTTGTCTTATTTTGACGTATATTTATCGACATTGTACTTTTACTACTATAGATTCTTTTCCGTGTACCATTTGCCTATATTTGCATACATATGGGAATTGTAAAGTGATTTCAAGAATAAAATAAATAAATGCCTACTACGCATGCTTACCTACGTGTCGAAATGTTCAAATTGTTCGAGCCGCAACATAACGCAATCAAAAACTGAAACACAGAAGAAGACGAAGACAGAAATGGCAATGAATTANAAATTAATAGTGATCATGTACTTATTGCCATAGAAATGTATGTTTGTATGTATACATAGTATGTATGAATGAGTTTAAAGTTGAATGAAGGAAACGTTTACAAAAATGTTCTTATGAGTACATACATACATAGCTACATACATACATAGCAGATGAATTGAAGATCCCAGGGTAGTACGTCTGAGTGCTCATCAAGTCTCCATAAATCAGTTAATTTAAATTTTGATTTCGCATTTGGCAGGAGCGTATAAAGCGTTTCTCCGTAGTCTTACTAAATTAATATTGATACATCGAAAATACTTACATATACATATGTACAGACTGTACTAATATATATTTGTATGTACAATTAAGAAGAGTACCATATGAGACTAAATAATGAATTTCTTATAGAATACTTTTTTTTACAAATATATGAATGCCGGTAGACGAAAGGTTTTGTTAGGTTAAGTAAGACTGTCTGCTCTTATCATCAGTTCATTTGGTGCACTCGAAAGGGCAGAGGATAAAATTTCGCTAAATATATATGGCCACAAGTTTCAGATATCAAGCTAGCATAGTAGATGCTGTTCGACTTAGCCAAACCAAGGCGCCACAGTTTGAATTGCATTACCCTTCAGGCATAACAACAACAGGGAGCAGTTTATTAGAGCGGGTCGACTCCAATAGGAAAGAAAAAAGCTGGTAATTACGGCTGAAATTTGAAAGCTTACTTCGAGAGGATTTTAGCGCCATAAAAACTTTCGCCCCATTGATGCCACCGCAGTGGCGGACCCAGGGGGGAGGGGGAGGGGAATTGGGGAAATTTACTTTTTTGTTGCATTTTCGAATTCATATTATTTTACACAGTTGAAAGTCACAGCAAGTTTGAATATTTTCACAGGTTTAAAAACCAACGAAAACTCCAAAATTTTGAAATTTATAAAATTATTAAATTTCTTGAGATTTCTTATTTTTAGGATAATTTCAAAAACTATCGCAATCCGGGAGATTCTAGAAATTTTGGTAAAATTAGAATATTTTGAAATGTAAAAAATTATTGAGAATTTAGAAATTTTTATATTTTCCAAATTTTTGAGAATTTTATTTATTCTATATTCCTAAAATCCTCCTATCCTAAAATGTAAAAATGTGAAACATCACAAATTGTCGAAAAATTCTTCAGTTTATGGTACTTGTGTATAGAAAATAGAAAATTCTTACAATTCTAATTCTAAAATATATAAACATTTTTGAAATATTCCAAAATTTTTCCATTTTTCTGAACTTTTCCAAAATTTTGTATTGATATAATATGTAACAAAGTTTGAGAATTTAAAATTTTTTGAAAATGTTGAAAACATCAACGTCCAAAAATTGTTTGAATCTTCAAGCATTACGAAAATTATTAGGCTTTTAAAAACGTCGAAATATGAGAATGTTTTCAACATTCGAAAAATTTTAATTTCGTTTGATCAATTTTGTATATTCGACACTTTTACTTAGAAAAAATTTGTTAGAATTCCTACAATTCTCAAAATTTTTGAAAAATAGAAAATTTATAGAAATCTAGTATTCATCATTATATTGAATTACATATTGTGATTTACTAAAATTTCTCAAATTCACAAAGTTTTGGTTGTTTAGAAAATTTTGGAATTCCTCTCAAGTTATTTAAAATGGAAAACTTCAGGAAATTCAAAACTATCAAAGCTCTAAAAATTTTAAATTGCGGTGATTTTTAAATTTAAACACACGTTATATGTTGAAAAAATAAATAAAAAATAATAATTATCTATAAGTTTTAAAAGGTCATACAGAAGCAACCACCTGAAATTTTGGGACTCATTCCCTTTATTAGGATGTCACTACCTCTGAGAAGGATACATAGGAAATCACGCATATCTTTCGAGTTTTTGAATAATCATTATCCGTAAATGAAAAAACAAAACTCAGTAATAATTATTACCTTAGAGCGAAAAAATAAAAATCATAAAATAATCATTAATTTTGATAAAAAAAAAATAAAAATCGAGAAATAATACTTTCCTTTGAGCGAAAAAATAAAACTCAAATATTAATTATTATCTTTAATCATTATTGGTTAAACTCCAAAAATAAAAATTATTGCAACGGACTGTTTTTCGACGGTTACAACTTGTTGATTTTTTTGGTTAAAATTTAAAAAATTATGATTATTTTCCATCCCGATTTTAAACCTTTGGGAAGAGGTGTAATTTTTTATTCAATCCACCCTAGTACAGTTATATAAGTACATATGTACATATAGTATATTCCTTATAAAATTTTAATTGGAAAGTAATTATTTCTTACGATGAATACAACACTTCAACCAAATAGAATTAAATTCCCACACAGATGAGACGCGAGAATAATTGGGTGTAAAGGCTGAGAACAAAGCTTGAGTAAATAGCGATGTGAGCCACTCAGTCACTGCCACCAAAACCTCAATATCTAGCTCCAAATCAATCATCTATACGTTTAGGTGTAATTTATTTATTTAAGTCGCACATTACATATGTACATACAGACATGTGTAGAAATGTGTAGATGTACAATCCCCATATAAATACAAACCCATTTTTATATACATATGTACGTACATACCCATTTTCATTAGTTTTATTGTTGCTGCATTTGATTGTAATTCTTCTACAAATTGTCGTATGGACTTAGGAACATGTGGAAAGCCTTGCCATTTTTGGCAACCTGCTCTTCAACCAACAGCTTGGCTAGCCAGCCCCAGCCACAACTCGATCAGCTGCGCATAGGAAGCAAATTTTTTTTGTTAGTTTTTATTATTATTTATTTCTTACGATTTTTTGTACAAAACCACATTTCTATAAAATTACTAATTTGCTAAGAGCGCTGCTCATTCTCTTTGTTATTGACATTTGTTGTAAGTGCTTGTCGTTAACTCGCTGTGCGCCATAGAATTGATTTATTGTTGTAATTGCGTAGTTACTAAAAGTGTTATAATAACATACAGAATATGTATTTATGTACAAGTAATTTTTAGGCAAAAAACAAAACTGACTTCAATGCTTCAATATAAAAATTTAAGATTATCATTAATTTCTTCATGATCCAATGATCGGATTTAAACCAAATTAGTATGGGACCACCAGTGAGGTAAGACTTATCTTTTAAAAAAAGAATTATATAAATTGGTTAAGGTGGCCCAAAGTTATGCGGTAACATACACAATTAAAAAATAAAAATAAAATAATATTCCGATGAATTGATAACCTTCTGCTTTAAGTGAAGTCTGTTAAAAATGAAAATCATTAATGAACAAAATGAAAAATTTTAATAACATTGAGGCTGTACACACTTGCCTGGTTATCAGATTATGTTTATTTTTTATTAATAAAATACACTACGCAATAATAATTTTTAACCAGATAACCTGATAACCAGGCAAGTGAGAACAACCTCATTATTTCTTTGAATACACATTATTCACTACATCATATATATTTATGTATGTATGTATATGTATATTAGGCCGTACCACCTTACAAGCAAAGAAAAAAAGTACGCCGGTCAGCTGTGAGTCTAAAATATTTTTGCAAAAAATTCTGGAAAAAAATATTTCCTTTGGCCGAACGTCGGGGTTGGCTTTTTACATTTTTCGCTGACTCTAACTTGCGACTACATATACGATTTTTAAATAGTTCTATTGCAAAGATCGAAATTCTTTCTTAGCTAAAGTTTAATGATTTTGGGCGAGCTTTAATTAACTGACACTAGGGTGGTAAAAGAACTGAGATCTGGTGGTTAAGTACTACAATTCGGTACTTGAGCTCAACGAACTGTGGAAAAAAAAATTCTCCTCGAGACAAGAACATCGATCTATCATAAATACTTAAAAACCCAACTGTAACTGCCATATGTTCGGCCAATTCTTTTGGAATTGTGTTGGAAAAATACTTTAGATTTGGGGTTGTATGGCGATCTGTTTTTCTGTACGGTCTAATGTATATATAAGTATGTATGTACTAGGAATGTTAATCCCGGGATCCCGGGATTATAACAACGCCATCGCGAAAATCCCGGCATCGGAAAAAGCCGAAAAATTTACATCCCTATTGTATACTCGTGCATGTAATTTAGTAACTTACGCAGTTTATATCTACATACATACATACATATGTATAGCCTTTTAAAATTATTAGCTGCACGCTTGTCATTTATTGGTATTGCACAGCAAATGCGGCATTTCCGGTTCTATGGAACTTTTTTAGAAAGATCTTTACAGGTGTTATTTTTGCTAGAGGCTATATTCGTAACCAGTTTTAATGTTATAATTAAATGGAAACTCTACATACATGGTTTATTTGTTTGCTTAAAACAACAACTAACTGACCGGCACGTCATTGGCACATCACAAAAGATGAGTGATTGATTTTTATACAATTAGGTAGAAGCAAGCATTTTTTTTTAACAATAGGCATACGCACATATTTTACAATAAATGCCAATAATGATATTCTTACATAAGGTACGTTACATAATTATAGAACATCAATTAAGGTGTACTCGAATCGCGCAAAAAAAAAACTGAAAACCAAATGTTATCTTTCAGCCCTCCCTCTTCTAGTTTTACTTGCTAACAGATTCGGGATCCATTAAAATAACTCCGTTTTAAAGCATATTGATACCTCCATTCTGGTGCAGTGATTTTCGTTCAATGAGTACTTGTATAGCACAAATGGACTATATGTGAAAACCTTGCCACTATTCGTGCTGTAACTAAAATTTTGGCTAAGAATGGGCAAGTGGAAGTTTGAAGATGTATGTAGTGTCAGTTTCGAAACCAAAAGATTTCGAAAAAGTTTAATGTTAGACTTTACCAATTTGAAATTACATATAAGAACTATGAAATCCTAAAAAATATTAGTGATCAAATAAATAACTAGTTGGCGCTTACATATTTGAAGAGGGCGTGCGATATCGATATTTTAACAACTTCCAGCTTGCTTTCTGCCTCTGCGTTATTCTTGAGTTGGTAATATGTATATTACGCACTTGCTGTGATTATCTTTTTATCTAAATTGATCATCAGTCCTTCTGTAGCGGATATTGGTTTAAAGTACAGCTACCCTTTGACAGCATTCATTAACGTTTAATTTCAAATTAATAATAAAACAATATTATTGACTATTACGAATACCACCAAAAGAAAAAAGCTCTTAACTATAAAAACCCATGTAAAAACGTAATAAACGAATTGCCAATAGTTGAAACAAACAAATCACTCAAAATAAATAATTACAAATAGAGCTTAGGGGGGAAAAAAATATTTAAGCTGTCATAAGCAATTTATGCATATTAGTTAACTTTCCGGCACTTCGTAGTGGAACCTTGCTGCGATTGCGTACCTTTACAGCTGTCAATGTGCCAAATGAATTTCCAAAGCAACATCACATCAATGTTTGCTTACGATGTTTTTATCATCTCGCGGATAGCATTTTTGAAGTTAAAAAAAAAGCTAAAAAACCGCAAATACGCATTAAAGTCTACGTTTTAATAGACTAATCGTTTCATATATAAATTGCTTTGTGTGTCTGTACTTGTGTAACTCCGCACTTAAGACAGAATTTGAGGTTATTAACTATAGCACCTAAATACATACATATGTACATATGCACTTATGTATCTAGGAATAAGTAAATATATGCGTAGTACGCTGCCTAAGAAGCCTTCCTTAAATTCAGCCGTTTATTTTTAAAGTGGCATAAGTCATTACCACCTCTCGTGCTTAAATGGTTGGTTACTTCTGCATAATTTTTTATCTTTGGCTGATGAAGTTGAACGTATAATAGAAGCGTTCTGCTACAGGTAAATACTCACTGAATTCAAAAGAGACGAAACGACTTATGCCACTTTCCAAATAAAAGGCTAAATTATTGACCACAACATTTTGTTGGTTTTTGTGTTAATTGTTAACTTAATTGGGCCTCTAAAATCTAAGATTCAAACGCGGTTTCAGCCGAGGGATTAATCTTCCAACATTGCGTTCAATTTGTAATTTTCACCCAAAGGCTCTGCATGTGTAAGCGAACGCAAGGGCGTGAAAATTGTGTTTGTAATATTTATCTTTACCGCTTTTAATTGTTTTTTTTTGCCTTAATAAGTCACAACCTTCGCGCTTTATTGCATACGGGAA
>NW_016164524.1:0-31159 GCF_001687245.7 Rhagoletis zephyria | reverse complement strand
TGAATTTGATCCAATTGAAATTGAAAATAATGTTCCGTACGTCATGCGGACTGCGCCCCTAGTGCGCATGAGCGGAAATGGGGCTAAAACCGTTGGGATTTCTTATTATTATTATTAATATTGAGGAAGTTATCAGGTGCTAACACCAAAGTAACTTTGAGAAATAAGTATATAGAAGAAGATGGTGGATACCAATGAAAGATAGCACTTGGTACTGCAATTGTGTTATTGTGGGACGTGGCGTATGAGTAATATCGAAACAATATTTCTCACCGTGCACCTACCTAAGGCGAGGATTTCAATCGTTGAACAAAAGGCAAATGGCTATTTATGCGGATATGTGCATAAATATGTATTTGAGAACATATGTAAATTCATATACGTATGTAAGTTTAAATATAGCAAGCTTGCATTCAATTGTGTGCGTGTGGAAATTTGTCTATGGCTCTAAGTGGGACTATGAGCTGTAAGTTTTCAGCTCTCGCATTGTGTTAGAGAACGGTAATAGCTGGCTGTTGCCATTCCTGCTACGGCAACGCCAACTGTCGCATTCACTGGCACTGCAGTCTGTTGGCGGCTTGTATAATCGCTTTTAAATTAGTTAGTTACAAGTGTACACAACGGCACACTTGCATGCATACATGCATACATATCTACATATATGTATAAGTAATACAAATATGCGCATCCCTGCAGGGAAAGCTACCAGTTGTGAACCAGAATGCTACCAGTTTGCGTTTCAGCCCAACTAGTTCACGTTGTATCCTTTTTCAATGTTAGCGACTGGTATTTTTAACATGGCGGTGTCATGGGAGCATAGGATAGAAAGCTTTGGCACGCCAATTCAAGAGATCCGAGGTCGAATCTCAGTGAGGGAATCTTTTTTTTTATTTTTGTTTTTTTTTCTTTATTTTTTTTATATCTCTTGTGTAATTTTTGAATTTATTGTTTTAAAAAGAACAACAAATTATTTATTTTAATTTTTTATGGTATTTGAGTATTTAGGTTTTTTCCAAATCAAATTAAATTTATGTACAATTTTTATTTTATATTTAAATTGAAATAATTATTTAAATTAATTTACTTACTTTACCTTAACAACCTCCACGCGCACTCGAACCTGAGATCTCAGATCCAGAATCGGTAGTCTTCACTCGACGCCACAGCCGACATTTGTTTTAGTTTTGGTTATGCCTATTTAAAGACAGATGTCGCTGATCGCATAAGTTGGTCGAAATCGCCGAAATGGTAGGCCGTCGCTTTAGCACATACTGGTTAATGAACTAGTATTTATACTGGCTGGTTTGGCATTTCACTGCGGAGAACTGGTATAATTATAGTCCATGACGAACTGGTATGACTCTCCCATTTAATACCAGTTTTCGAACTAGAATTTCTACCAACTAGTTTAATTTTCTCAGCGCGGAAGTGGTATAATTATGGTTCATAACGAACTGGTACGACTTTTATCCTTAAATAGTAGTTCATGAACTGGAATTTGTGCATACCTGTTTAGCTTTTCACTGCAGGGATGTGATGTACGCGAATACATACTATTTGCAAGCGAACAATGACGCGTACGCGCTAGTGTTTAAACAGAACTTGTAATTCTTCTACCATACGTACATACATACATATATACAGACATACTGTATGCATGGGGATGTATGGTGGCATAGCAATGGGCGGGAAAATCTGGTGGCTATAAACGCGCGACAGTTAAAATGCTTTTTAGCGTATTTATCACACGCACTTAGCGCACAGTGGCACATATATGTAAGCATAATGCAGTAGAGTAGTTATATGAATAGATGTGTACTTGTGTGTATTTGTACTATACAGATATATCTACGTGCATATGTGCTTTGACAAAGAGACCCGAGCGACTGCAGCCGTTGCAGCGAAAGCAACAAAAACTATCATTATTAGTAGTACAAGTAAGTGGAGTAGCAACAACATTTATCATTCGACAGATACCAGCCCCACGACAAATGTTGCAAATGCACAATTAACACGATGCCATTCCTCAAAGTGCATTTTAGTGCTCATTTGAACAAACGGTAAATACAACCATTTGCACCAGTCCCGAGTACGCGATTACTACTGCAATGCAACATTGTTTGCTTTTGTGGAATGGGCGAAGTACTTACAAATACACAAAGTAGGTACTGTTTTCAAGACAAATTATAAATAGTAGCTTTTTAAGCACTTATGCAACTTGACTAGGATTAGACAGTTTTTCAGGTATGTATGCGCGCAACTTCAAAGATTTGTCTGTACATATATATGTATATGGGGCGTTCCATACCAAAATGGACGGGGTTCACACTTTTAACAAAATTTTAGTGTTGATATATAAACAAGAATAATAAATAGATATGAAATTTGATCTTGATTAATACCTTTTTTAAAAAACTTTACAGCACAAAAACAAAAACAAATCGATTTAATAGTTTTCCAAATATCTCGAGAACGGGGCGAGGAAAATATGTATATGAAGATAAATCACACAAACACAGAGAATTTTGATGCTCTATGAAAATAAATATTATTTAATTTTTTTTTCTTGAAAAATTTTTCACATACAAATTTTTTGATAAAAATAATAGTTTTTGAAAATATCCCATCACAAAAAAATTAAAAAAAAATCTCAATGGTGGCTCTGAGTATTGCGCAATATTTAAGTATAGCATTATGGGGTGCGCTCTACAATAATTTGAGTTATGAATTTTTTTACATCGAAGTTGAGTATGATGAGTACAAATTAACAATTTTTTTTTGAGTGTGCAGTATTTTTGATGTTGACGACTTTTGGCACTTTNTTACAAATTAACAATTTTTTTTTTGAGTGTGCAGTATTTTTGATGTTGACGACTTTTGGCACTTTTTTCTTATGGAAGAAAATGCGCAAAACCGTTTTCAAAGAAAATTAAAAAAATAACGCCAGTTTTGCAAATTTGCACTTTGTTATATTAAAATTTAATGGGCTACAAAACTGCATACTCAAAGAAATTCTAAAAAAAAATTTGAAAAATTTGTAAATTTGTAAAAAAAAACATAATTGAAATTATTGTAGTTATTAAATATGTTACTAGTAAATTTTTTTTTCATTTACAAACATCAGATCATCATAAAAACATATTAAATTTTAAGAAAATTGTATTACTGTTAGATTTGGTCACCTTTGTAGATAATGGTATGGAGTTCATCCGGCTGCACGAATGTGGCCTTGTCCCAATGGCAGCGAAGAGCAATCTTCAAGTAGTTGAATTTCTCATATTTTTATGTTGATACCTTGGCATCGGGAATGGATCATATAAGCAAACACTTGGCTTTTAAAAGGCTTTAAAAAAATTCAAAATGGCCCTCTTATTGAGGAATATGAATGTCTCGCAAAAAAAATTTACACTCTGCATAAGTTTTTTTAACAAAGCTTATTTACAAATGTAAATGCAATGACAAGATTTATGAACAGAAGTCAGAAATGCATATGGGTTCACCTGCTTCACGTGACGTAGGGATATAGTAATTGGAGGAACTATTAGCTAACTTTGAAAAAGATTCCAACAACCAACCACGGTTACTGACTAAATATCGATGGCTGAGTGGAAGATCGACCTATCTCGTCAGCTAGTTCGAAAACACTTTCTCTCAGAAAACTTTTCAAGAGCGCCCTGTTTTCAGAATTTTATTATAAAACACCCTATCTCAGAGTTTTATTGTTTCATGTATAATACATTTATTTTTCATACATACTATGTTCATTAGACTGTATCGCCACAAAAAGATGCGGATTTTCCGATTAAAATTTTTTTTTATATTTTAAGACGTCCACCAAAATATTTCGGATAAGTATTACGGTTTACTTGAGCTGGATCGATTTGAAAATACCTTCAAAAATATATAGTTTCTTAAAGACCCTTTTTGAAAAAGGCCCCTCAGAAGACAAAACAGATTAAGCTTGAAAAATCTGCGTAAAAATATTTAAAAATCTTTTCAACGGAATCTTAATAATGAGATTTTTGATGCTGTTTTTTACTTCTTTCAAAGCTTGGATTACGAAAAACTTCAATAACTGGGCCAAAACTATTCTGATTTAGACTTATGGGATCTTTTTATTTCTGTGTATTTTTTTTATTTCTGTGCGAAAAAAGTCATTCGTGGCCCAATACCTTTCCACCTATACCTCACAACTCTAAATAGGAAGAGTATAGGGTCCGTTATTCAAGTTTTCTTATACCATTATTACGATTCCGTTAACATTTTTTTGTTTAATTTTTAGAAGTATTTTTATGCAAATTTTTAATAAACAAAACTCCATTTTTGGAAGTATTTTCAAATCGGTCTAGCTCACGTAAATCTTAATATTTTAGAGAAATATTTTGGTGGACGTCTTCAAATATAATTGATTTTATAACACAGTACCGCTTTTTTTTTTGTATGGGGAGGGATGCAGTCTAATGTACATATGTATGTATATATATATTTCATGGAAATTATCATTTAATCAAATTTGGAAAAAATTTTATTTCTGCAGTAAAAACACGGCCATTCGGTTTGAAGTCGCTCATGAGAAATGAAGTCGTTCATGAGTTCATGGATAAGAATGCAATATTGCTTCATGGCTGAGCCATTTTTGGTGCATTGTCGAGCTCAAATAATTTTTCAACCTACGCAAAACAGTAAAGCTCCTCTTGTTAGAGCATGACGACCCTGGAATCTAATCTAATGATGCGTACATATTCAGAAACAAGTTCCACACATAATTCGTTTTCACGCAAAAATTGCACAACATCTTTCACAGATCCTGGATTTTGCTCTGTGCGACTCATTATGCACAGAGATACATATATCTTTATCGATATTGAGTCGGCATTCATCAAAATCACCATTATAAAATGTGATATTCTCCTCAAATCTACTGTCTCACCAAGAATGAACTTTTCTAAAGTTTTATAAAACGTTGCGGACCCAGTATCAAATTTACTTGTCAGGGAGCAGATAACCTGTCCAAAAATTGATAATCTTCCGAAATACTCTTTCAATTGGACTTATTTTTCTTCTAAGAAATTACCCACCTTTAAAAATTTCAAGTGGGTAGTACCCACCATACCCACGTCTTCCGCCGGCCCTGTGTACATATATGTTGTACAATGTACATACACGATGGATTTCACTACACTGAGAAAAGACTCAGCTTAATAGTTACATATATTTCTCTCAAAAATGTATTTATTGTAACCGATTAATGTAATTGAGAAGTTAGCTTACTGCCAATATAGAAGTATTACATATATGCTATTACCAAATCATTTGTTGGGAGGAACATATTTAGTTGACTAAACTCTTTTCTCAGTGTATGGCATCATCCTTTTCACTAAAAGCACCTAAGTTATTTGATTGCTTTATGAGGAGGCCGCTGTGGTGTAGTGGTAAGCAGTGTGCGCTTCCACTTCGCAGCGCCTGGGTTCAAGCCCTGGTCAAAGCAAGATCGCAAAAAAAATTAGTGAAAAGGTTTCTTCTTAACAGCGGTCGTCCCTCGGCAGGCAATGGCAAACCTCCGAGTGTATTTCTGCCATGAAAAACAGCCTGTCATAAAAATACAATCGCCATTCGGAGTCGGCGTAAAACTGTAGGTCCCTCCTCTTCGTGTGGCAACATCAAGGCGCACGCCAAAAATCGGAGGAGAAGCTCGGCCAAACACTAACATATGTGTAAGCGCCAATCTATTATTACTATTATTATTATTATTATTATTGTTATTATGTTATTATTATTATAGAGAGGAAGCGAAAATTTGCAATCGACGAAATTACACCAATTCTGTATGAGTGGCAAAACTTTTGTAGCTGACAAATTTTAACTTTTTTATTTAATTTTCCGTAAAAAACTGCGACAAGAATTTGTCATTGACACAGAATAGAGACATTACAATGGCAAAAATTAGCTTCCTCTATTAATTTTTTGACTTTGTATTCGATATGTTGCGAAGATTTTGAATTACCAATTGATCTCTTTAAAAATGTGATAACCAAATGTATGGTAATGATATTTTACTAAAGTAAGGATTACTATATAAGGACGACATAGTCGATATTGATATCAATCTGTAATAAGTACATATAAAGGCATATATTTAAGAGTATTTTTTACTTAAAATACTGACGTTGATATGCAGTACGCAAATATGTATATATGCATAAAGATAAAAAATGTTACAATAATCTGTGAAAATGGTTGAAATAATATGAAATAAATACTTGACATTTTATTGCCCTTTAAAATTATTGTTTAGCATTTTCTGGAATTTTTCAAAAAGGGTTTTAGCATTTCTTTTTTTTGCGGGACCTTGTCACACTGTGTGCAACACACAGAGCTATGGCTTGCCGACCACTGTTTTAGATAGTCTACACAGTATGGAGATCATAGAAAATATTTATCTATATAAATTAACCACTAAATCTGGTCTATCAGAATAACTTTTATCTAAATAAGCCCAGCAATAACCTTCAACATATTGAGTTCCAAACACAAAGTTTTCTTTTGCCTTGTCTCATGGGTAATCTTGTTCACTGCCTCTTTACACAAAAGTTCTTTTACTGACATCGATATGCCGATAATAAGGATGCCTTCGCTGTGCCTGATGAGCTAATGATGATTGCTTACAAAGATGTTTCTGTGACTATCGTCATTCCGTATATGTAGGTACTTTGCCGCTACTCTAGTGTACGTGCCCAAGCTTAAAATCACTCAATATCCACGCCCAACCCATTTCAATCGGTACTCATCACTTGACTTCGTCCAACGCCGTGCTTTATTTACTTGATTTTTGTTAGATGGTTGATGAGTGAATATGTATGTACATATGTATGTATAAGTGATGTATGTATGCTTGACAACTGATTGACTCAACAGAAGACACAGCAACATGAACTCAAACATATGTGTATATACTGAAGTGCTGACTAGTCTACGCTCCATACTTTTAGTTAGAGTAACCGCGCAACATAGCCTCGTGTTGCATGCAACTTGAATACCAAATGATTTCTGACAACTAAATTCATCGCAGTTGAATAGCATGTCGAACTGGGTGTTGCCACCGCGCTTTCACGCTTGCAGCATAATATTAAAGTAGATTTCAGAGTGATTTACTAACTGCTTTGCGTGCAGGCAGCCAGTCAGCTAAGCAGCCATCAACCAACGAACACCGGCATATTGGAAACAAAGGAATGCGCCTGCCTGCAGGTAAAGTTTTGTACGAAAGCAAAACAAAAACATGCAACACCCCAAGCATGCCTAAGGAGGAAGCTACGATAATGGCACATCAACCCTTGGAATGGGTGCGCGTGTGAGTGTATCGCTGTCGGTGTCGGAGTTGCTGTATGAGGGGAAATGTTAATGTTTTTGCGGAAATGAAAATATTTTGAATGGACGCACGAACACTTCCGCTTGATTAGCTGATTGACAACATATTTTGCGCTTCAACATCTTTTTCTTATATTTACATTTGTTGCTTTGTTTCTCATTTGTAAAAGCATGCATATTTATGAGCATATTGAAATACATTCACAATATTTTTATTTACGTCGGAGAGGCCCACAGCTTGCCGACTTGCTACTATGTCAGATATAATCTAAATAGCTATCGAATAAACTGACGCCTTCCGGGCATTTGGCATAGAGTTTCAAACAATCTGCACCACCAGCACCGGCTTCGCGCGCCATGCGATAGCTTTCATCCAAATCCTCTAGCCCGGGCCTATTGAAGGAGAAAAAGTGGTGCACATTAGTAAATTACTTAAATAATATAATCAAGCATAAAGAATACTTACGTCAACACCACATCCAACACCTCCGACAATACGCCCACATGTTGATCTACTTGCGCATTTTGGCATATGGAACGCAACAAACATTGACGACCGTTTAATCCACGCTGACTCATTAAAGTTTCCAGCACAGTGTATACAAACAGGCGTGAATCGTCTGTCTCATAATTGAAATTACCGAATCCAGGTGGATTATCATGTAAACGCCTGGTTTTTCGGACAAAAGTGTCCTCCCACTTGTCCCACGGATAGAGTGGCGTAGTGGGAATTGAGTAATGGCCACCCTGTAGGGTGTATGAGCAAACAAGTGAACGCCACGTGATCGGATCGGCTAAGCGCACTTGTCCCGATTGTCCGATGGCTAACTGTAATGTAGAAGAGTATGTTTATATGTAGTTTGCTTAATCACGAAATTGGGATTTTAGTAATGAATGAAACGGTTTGTTAGTGTAGATTTTACTAGCTCAGCATGTGTGTACTCGTATAAGAAGAAAAAGAGAATACTTGTTTGTGCCCCGGTAGGTTAGGTTAGCTTAGACGAGCAACTCTAGCTTTAGAGTTCACTCGGAGGACGTAGAGATCTATTGTGAGGACCAGGAAAGGGTTTCCCGCGAACTGACCCTACATTTATTTTAGCTATGCTGATTTTCTGGCGAAACCTAGTAGATGATTTCAAGGAGTTGTCCGTTAAATTGTCTTTGCTCTTAAGGAAGGGGTCCCCAGTAATGTTTTACACTTGCAATGGAGTTCTTCTACAAAAACTGTTATGCAAGTATTTGAACTCGGCGGCCATGTAGGCAGTGTTCTACTGTTCTGTTGTGCTCCGCTAAGAGGCCGAACTTTCGAGTTTGAGAGCTTAAGCCAACTCAGTTCTTTTCGCTCATCGAATGCATATTTACATATTAGTGCACCCATTATTTGTAACGGCTTTAACTGCCCATGAAAACGGAGATCGTAAGGATGACTATTTGTTTAGAACCACTTTCTTGTAGAGATCTTCCACATTATTTAACGCATGTTGAGCCGCTATCGATTCAAGTGCCTTGATATTAGCGGAGCATTCCATACCGAAGGCCAGGTTCACCGCCATTTCACATGTTCCAATGTCCATTTTGGAGACACTTGGGAATAACGTGACTTTGTCATCGCTCAGAACTATATTAAGTCACAAGTCACTTCTGTCGAAATAGCGGATTTCTGAGTTTCCATGATCTTATGGTCAAAAATTCTGAAAACTAAGGTTTTGTCAGATGTTCGCTGCTCGTTGGGCATTTTAAGCCTCAGAGCGCTCTTAGGTGTGCCGCTTTCTGAATTCATAGATGTCTAAAGGTGTTGTGTACAAACTTACACCATTTGGACATGAAAAAGTCCTTCTCCAACTGGTCTTTCCATTGCAAAGACGGCCTCATTCTTCCTCTTTTACTACCAGCGGGCTCCGCGTTGAATACCTAAATTCGTATTGGCATGACCAAGCTAGCGGAACTGCTGTATTTTTATACGCTGTGTCGTTGTAAAGCTCATACAGCTCATCGTTCCATCGTCTGTGATATTCTCCCTTCGCCAGCGACGTGACATTGCTCATCGAAAAAGTTGTTCCCCTTTCGAGCTCACAGAAATTCTTCGAGCGATAAATATGGTTACACTGTTCGCATATGTGTATTTGTTGAAGAGTACACTTTGAGAGCAAATGTGAGCGTCGAGTGGCTTCAGTCTGTTATCGGACGCTTCAATCTTCGGAGTGTCCGTAGAGGCGTGGGAGCAGTTGAGCGATATGTTGAAGAATCTCGCTTTGTTAGGGAGATGATTAGGTACCCGTCCACAGGTGTGAACGACGGTACTCGGCAGCGGATTCTCTCTCTCACCACAAATCCAACACCGAATTTGCACTCATTTACATGACAACTGTATTAGACAACGCAAGGCCGAACATATTTCTTGCCTTGCCCTGAACAATGAATTTCTTGGATAGCGGTGATGTCAGCCTTAAATTTCCCGAGGACTTCAACCATCCTAGCATAGACATATTTCTCATTAAGGCTCTGGATATTCTATGTTTGTGCCTTCGAAACCGAACCTTTCGTCATTAAACGAAGGGAGTCACATCCTAATCTTAATTTTTCCTTTCATTGGAAATATGTTCTACAAGGCAGGTACCAAACCTAGCGCACAACCAGAACCTAGATAATTGTACGAGTGCAACGTATAGCGAGCCGCGTGCTCTAAGAACGAGCCCCTTTGCAGCCGCATCTCGTGATGAACAGACACTGCCGACTTCAAGAAGCCCTTAAGCACATTAAGTCGGAGTGGTCTCACCGAAGCTCCCTCTCTTTCTGCCGTGGTCCAAGGTTCCACATGGATTGGTTTCCGCATCTCCTGCATGGGACCAATGTCGTTGCGTTTATAAAGATAGCCAATAAATCTGTTTCTGCATGGCATTTTTTTAATCTTTTGAACCCTTCTTGCATACTGGGAAATCGGTGTTATATTCATTAAGAGCAGCATTTGGACATAAATAACTCTATTTCTACATTGTTTAGAAATTTGTGATTAGTCGTCCGATTTTTTGATTATCTTGACACTCTTTACAAAGCACACAAAAACAAAAACCACCTTGATTTGCCCACTGCCATTGAATATCAAGCTCCTTTTTTTACGCATATGCCTAAAATCGGTTAAGTTTGCTCCTGCACTAAAACTGTGAGTATTGGCATATACCCCATATGAGCAAAGTATTATCCAAGCCAACAGAACTTTCATTAACTTCATTTTAGTTACACGCGTATATATAACGAACTTCTTGAGCAAGAATTAAATTAAAACTTCATATTAGTTACACGCGTATATATAACGAACTTCTTGAGCAAGAATTAAATTAAAACTTCATATTAGTTACACGCGTATATATAACGAACTTCTTGAGCAAGAATTAAATTAAAACTTCATATTAGTTACACGCGTATATATAACGAACTTCTTGAGCAAGAATTAAATTAAAACTAAGTATATGCGAACCACTCAGACATTTAATCACAACTGGCGCATCAAAACGAATTGAGCCATCAAACAAAACTTTAATGTAGTCACAATCTAACTAAACACATATGTACATACTTATGTACATACTTACATATCTGTCTATAGTTTTGATAGCATTGATCCATATGAATGATGGAAAAAGTCACCTAAATACTTACGATACCACTGTCGAAAATGCTTGCAATTGAGAAAATATTGATTTAATCTGTTAGCGGACCACAAGTATCGTATTGACTTTTTTGTTGGAATATTACCATAGAATTTTCCTCTAGTTAGCGATCTTATTAGTTGTATATATATTGAAATTTATATAAATTAACCCACTAATGCTCGCTAATTTAAGCTGTGTCAGCGGTGTACTAATTAGTCTTTAGATTAGACAAGTTGTTAAGGATAATAAAAGAAATCGATTTAAGAATGCTTATATATCTCGATTGGATATTTAAGCAATGAAAAAAAATCTAGCAGGAATCGAAATATCTCATCAGAAACTCGGAACGCATACATATGCAATTATAGCATTTATGTAAAAGCATATATTTAGTCGGCAAAGTCATGCTATTAGAAAGGCTCAAAGTATACTCAAGATTTTATGAGAAAGTTTTTTCGTTAGTTTAGAGTGAAAAGTCGCTAAGTCCACTTGTTTTTCAAATTACATTATGATGGAAAAAAAATAAAGTTCATTTAAAAACGTATTATATCGAGCAATGGAATATATGGAGTCAGTCTTTTGGGTGCACAATTAGAGTTACTCAACTATACTCAATTCGCGCAAAGTGAACAGCTCATGAGTGAGGCATGGTAATAAACCCATGTGGAGTATTGGGTCCCGGCGGAAAGAGGGAGAGCTACAATGTTTAAATCCCGGAAAGACACCACACTACTCGAAACATGTCTTCGCATGCCCACAAAACCCCACTCCGCTAACGACTCTGTCCTTGTGGACAGAGACCCTATAGAGGCTGCACGCTTCTTAGGTCTTCCGTTAGTTGAGCTTGACGACAATGACTGAGAAACTAGCCGATCTGGGCTAGGTTGTTGTGGCTGCTACGACAACAACAACAACAGAAAGGGCTGTAATTATTATCCGCATAGAACGCATAATCTCCCACAATCAGCTGTTTAGTGTATTTAGTTAGTCTGTTCCAGTACTGTAGGATTTATTTAGAAAAATATAGCCGAAAAATGTGTATTGTTTATCTAATAACTATATGCCCCAAGTATGTATCCGAAAGACCTCTCAGTAAATCTGATGGATTCTGGAACAGACTAAGGGTAAATACTCAAAATTAATGAGAGTGGCATCTCTCTTTGAAAATGTCAAATAGGGAATAATTAAAATTCACCAGACTTTACTGTTATACCCTGTCATGCGCCGCGTTGGGTAATCTCTTTTATGCAAAAGTCATTAAACGGGTGGACAATGAAGAAGCCTCCATGACGAAACACCCGATAACAAACTGAGGCTGATCGTCTTCGCTGGCGTTTAAAACATGATAGTTTGCAGTACTGGCTTCCAGTATAATAGAATCCACCAGTGTACATGGTTGCCTCCAGACTAGAAAACGAGAAGCCAAATCGATCATATTGTGATAGATGGAAGGCCCGCATTCATTATTTTAGGCGTACGAAGGCCAAACATAGACTCAGACCTTTTGACAGCGCAGATACGCTAACGCCTTTGTCCAGCATCCCCATCACTCGACTGCCCCACCTTCTCTCTGACAGCACTCTTCCAAAATCCAAAATATGCTAGCAGTGGGACCACATCTCCCGCTCACTACGTCTCGTCGCCAAAGAATTAGTTGAACTTCAGCGAGCCAGAAAGAACAACTGGTGCAATGAGCAATACCACGCCGCTGCAGAGAAAAACGATGCCGCATACGGTTCTACGCTGCAATCGATCTAGAGGGCGTGTGGCTTTAGATGATGGCCGACACAAAGAACACTTACGCCAGGTTGCAATCCTGGCCGACCTTGTGACCGAAATCTAGACCATACATTTATTGTGGAGGGAACACTTCACCACCCTGCTGAATGGTAAGAGCACTGAAACCAAAGAAGAAGATGTGCCCGGCCCCTCAGCCGATGACGACGGAATTGATGTTCCACTGCCCGGCAGTGATCGGACTTCTACCACATTGTGATAGATCTGCCACCTTTTTGAGCATCTACCACATCTACCACACAGGGTCTGAAATCTACCGCATATTCGCTTTTTTGAGTAGTTTTATTTTTGCTCTTAAAATTAAGAAAATTATCTTAATTTGTCCAACTTTAAACACTAAAAACAGGCAGAATGGGAGAATAAAATAAACCGTAAAATAGTAAATGTTCTCAATATAAAATTATTCTAAAGTTTCTAAAGCGTTGTTTACTTTTACTTGAGAATTGTCAAAATCGGCAAATCCCAAGTAGCGGTTTCTGGAACGTGCCACATTTGTTCGCTACATCGCACAAAGTTGCAGAAATCTTTCAAAATATGTTCGAAAAATATCTTGATATGGAAGGAACTACTGCTTTACACTGCCAAGGAAAAAAACTACCAAAACTCAACGCAGTTTTTAGCAACTTCAATCTTGTACTTTATTATACTAAAATAATTTTTTTTTTAGATTCTAATAAAAATGTTCGCAATTATGGTGAAAACTTGCAGAATTTTTTTAATTTTTGTGCAAAGTTTGATCCAAAATCTGATATCTACCACATTTTTTTCCAAATTCTATCACACAAATTTGTTTTCAAGTCCGATCACTGCTACCCGGCTATCACGAGGAGCGAATATAAATTTAAAAAACAAAAAAGCTGCTGAAACTGATGTCCGATGAGCTGAGCTATTTAAGTACGGCGGCGTTCAATTGATAAGGTTCACACATTCGCCGAATGTAATATAAATGCGCCAATTAACGCAGGAGCCATATATTGTGAAAGGCTAAAGCCCAACGTCAACGAACTAATTAGGTCTGGTACCACCACACGTTGACTCTAAGGAAAGGCCCTTTGATAGCCGCGTCTACATGCTGTGATATCTGAATTTTTTATCCATGCTAAACTAATGCGGCTACGTAAAAACCGACGTAGAGCAATTCGACCAGCTTCGTCCGAAGTAGGAGAGGTTTCAGACAGGGTTACTCCCTGTCGAGCGACTTTTTTTAATGTGATTCTGTGTGTTTCTTTATCTTTTTTCCTTGAAATCACTGAGTGCATCATTGTCATCACTTACCGACAATTCTAGAAATTTTAGATCCAGCATAACGGACACCACTGTAGCCAATAACGCCCTGTTCAGAAATACATTAATGCAAAGCATCAGCATCTTTTATTTCTACACAATAATTTATGAAAATGCTCCATTTGTGCAATTAAGATCCCATTCGGCATTTTAGCGTAGATATAATTTAGAAATATAAGAGACTGCTACTTTGCAAAGGGTTGTGCGCTGCTTTTGGGATCCGCCAAGTAAAAACCACAAAGACAGCAATGATGGCCAAAGTCGCTTTGATGAAGAAGATGCTTTCCATTCAAACGTCTAACTAAACGGATACAGATATATGGGTTGGTAGCCTTTGGTGTGCAAGTAGGTATCCTCACCTGCGCTTAGTATACACAAAACTCTTTCCATTTTGACACGTCGTTAAATTTTAAAAAGTCTTTGAAGAACACTAGAAGGTATTTATTGGCACTGATGACTTGATGTGTCGAATGATCCCAAGACTCACTTCAATCTAGGTGTGGTTGTTAGGTCTTTGAAATACGGCAGACTGCCTGTTAGAGTGAAATCAGAATTGCCCTTAAAGTTGGTTTCTACCAGTACCTGTTGGCTTACCCTACTAACTTTGGTCGATTCGCCATTTTCTTTTCCTCTTCAGCAGAAACAGAGTCCAGTGATTTTATACTAAACCTGCACAAAAGTTGAGCGATGACTATTCTTCTTTTAGGACGAATTTTGAAGTATGTAAATCGATTTGACAGGTAATACATTTCATGGGTCCGTTTGTCGAACGATTCCTCAAAGATGAAAAAATTTTCATCAATAGAATGCGTTTTTTCACCATTCTGTGAGTACTGACGAAGTAAAGCTTTTGATGTAGACTTATGCAACCACCAAGTTAAAAGCAATTCTCTAGAAATGTGCCTTAGAGTCTAACTGTTATTTCTTGTGAACACCAGTACACACATGAATGATGTTGCTTGTATACGTTTATTTAGCTACCTTAATTGTTTTGATTGTATTATATATAATCCAAATATTGATCTAAAAAATTGGAAACCACTCGGCACTCGGAGTATAAGCGTACGCAATCAGCACCTGATTTACCAGCTCGAAATGCTTCCATGTAGAGAACGTCGATGTCATTTTTTCCCGGACTAAAAAGTAAAGTCAAAAAAATCAAGAAATTAAGCAATGATTTTTCACAAAATATCATCCTTTTCACTGCTTACCTTAAAACAATATTTAATATCTCGGAAAACATGCCCACATGTTCATCCACTTGAGCGTTCTTACATATGGAGCGCAGCAAACATTTGCGTCCATTTCCATGTTGTCGCTCCATTAATACTTCCAAAACTGTATAGGCAAATTTTCGTGAATCATCTGCTTTATAGTCGGCTTCTGCGTGCATATTTTTCAACGAACGTGCGAATGTTTCCTCCCATTTATCCCATGGATATAGTGGCTCGGAGGGTAGAGGGTAGAAACCACCTTGAAGATTATTGATGGAAACTAGGGAACGCCATTGGATTGGATCACCTAAATCTATGGCAGCTATTACTCCGGTATCAATCTGAAATACAAAATGAGTGATTTTTTCTTGTAAAGAATCGAGCGAATTTCAATATCAATTTTAATGATGCAAAAATTCTACCTAAGTACTTAGAAGTGCCAAGTCCGTTTTTAGTAATTATTTAGGAGAGTCGAAAAATGGATGTAGTTCCGCATTTGTCATTCTGCTTCTATAACTAAATTTTGAAGAAAAGTGGACTTGGCACCTTTTCACCTTTAGGTATCGTTATATGTGGATTTATGTGGCGCTGGTTAGTTTTGTAAAAAAAATATAAACATTAAATAATCAAAAGAAACATAGTCAAAACTACCACAAGTGTATATATGCATATGTGTACATATACATATATTTGTCTCAGCACAATATTTGTTAACTATGATTAATTCATGTTCTCTGAGAAATAAATTGTTTTTAAATAATTTATGTAACTAAGCTCTTTTCTAAGTGTAGATAATATCAAGTAGCGCAACTGTATTAATGCGTAAAATAAATTACTTTCAGCTAGAAACTCTAGTTCACATTGTTTCTGACCACAATTAAGAACATTTCGTATATTACTCTTCAAAAGTATCTCCAAAAGAGAGGGACAAGGACAGCCAGCAAAGATGGGATCATCGAAAATTCAGACTTCACGACAAAACTTCAGGTAACGGACTGGGGCTGATCGACTTTTCTAGGGTCCGAAACATGATAATGATGCAGTACTAGGTTCAAGTATAAAAAGATTCATCACGCCACGTGACTGTCTTCGAATCAAAAAACGAGAATGTTGTGATAAACGGTAGGCACGCTTACAGTGTTTTAGACGTTCGTACACTGCGAGGCCCAAACATCGACTCGGGCTACTAACTTGTCGCAGCCAAGATACGCACCCGCCTCTGAGCAACAAAATATATGCGTCCAACAATGCTAGGAAAGCTCTACGTCGAATAGCTGACACCTGCTCTCAGAAAGCACCCTTCTCCAAATCGACATATGCGAGCAGTAAAGCCACATTTCTCGCTAATTTAGTACCGCCGCCAAAGAAGTACTCGGATTCGAGCGATCCCGAATGAATAACAGGTACGATTAGGAATTTCAAGCAGCTGTAGAGAGAAAAAATTCCACCAACAGGGCTGCGCTGCAATCGGACGTAACGCGAGCTATGTGAGGCCGATATAGGTAGATGAATAGGGAATCGAGACGTATTTTTCATAAAAAAATTAAAGAGATCGATATGTGGGAGTAGAAACGTCTTGAAATGTTGGCCCGCAGGAGAAACGCTTGAACATTCTACCAGAAAGCTAAAGGACTTAAGGCAGCTTCTGAGACCAGGCCCAACTCCTGTACAAACAACCTGACGACCTAGTGACTGTTATCAAGAACATACTTAAATTATGGAGGAAAGATTTCTCCACACCAGTGCCGGCCACACGAATACTAAAACATCTGCATAAGTGCGTGTGACAAGCGCGTGAGAAGCGAGAGCATAACTTCTTGCATACACATCGTTAGCGTTGGTGTGAAAACAGGAAGGCGAAACTGCAGAATGTGCAAGCTTTGGCCGGCATGAAAGTAGTAGAGAAAATTAGTCCGGGATCCCAGTCGATGATGACGGAATCGATATTGCACCACGTAACTATGACAAAGTACGAATAGCAATTAGCGGCCTGCCAGCTGAGCTATTCCCGAGAAATTAGGTAACGGACGAATGTGCTAAAAATGGATCTTTGATGGGGCTCTTGAAGCAATCCAGATTGCGAAACCTGACCTGCGATTTCTGCCTTCAGATGTCGAGAGACGAACTGGGCAGCCACCAAGAGTAGATGGCAAAATTGGAAAACCTGCATGGCATCACGCTCGCCCTGGCCACGGCCAAACGTTAGGCTTCTCACAGTAATACTAACAGGGCACTAGACCATTAGCCACATGGCCGCCAGGTTCGGAGCCCCGCATAACGGTTTCTGTAGAAGATGCAGGGATGATGGGCTGATAGGATCGGTCCAGCACTTCCTTTGCGAGTGTCCAGTAACGCCTAAAGTTTCTTGAGGACCATTTCTTCGAGAATCTGAATATCTTGGAGAAAGCTCCTCTGGAAGGACTGCAAGGATTCACCAGAAAATCAAAATGCTTCAAAGAGATTTAGGAAAAGGTTTGGTTTATTTATTTTGAATTTATTTTAGGTTTGAATTTATTTATTTATTTATTTATTTATTTATTTATTTATTTATTTATTTGCTTACTTATTTATTTACTTACGGAAAATTTCAAGGCTAGTGCCAACTCCTGTAAGAACAACTATGGCGAAGAAAACTAGAGAACTTACAGCAGTTTTTGAGACTTGACTCCTGTTCGAACAACCTAACGACCTAGTGACTGATGTCCAGAACGTGCTCCCATCCTGATGGCGGAGTCGATGTTCCACCACTTGACTATGACGAGGTACGAATGACAATTACGCAGCTGAAAAACAAGCTCCTTGAGCTTACGACCTGCCAGTTGAGCTATTCCAGTATGGTGGTGACTAGTTTATAAGGTGCTTAATCCACTAAAAAGGCGCCCCCGTCAAACACGCCAACCATCACACGATCCACCTTCTAAATATTGGGTATATAGTGCTGTTGAGCATATTGTGTGACAGACTGAAGCCCACCACCAGATCTTGGTAAAGATCTGCGAGAACAGTATCACTAAACACCATACTTTCGTCGAAAATTGAGCTAACTCCGCAATGTCCGAACTCGTTTTCAGACAGGGAGACGCCCTTTCGTGTGATATCTTTAAGCTGATGTTGGAAAGGACAATAAGAGCCGCAGAACTGAACCACTTAGATAAAGAATTTTACAAGTGTTTTAACAGTGTTGCCAGAAATACATATCCATTTACGGCAAGAATCTCCAGAAAAAGGGCTGGAAAGGGCAAAATAAAAAGGATAGAGCTAAGTAAAGAACCAGTTTCATTATTCATTGATTGAATATTTTTTTATTTATTTTAGAAGGAACTTCCAAAATTTTATTTGGTTAGGTACATAGGCACAAACAGTTTTCTTTCTGAGCTTAAAACTTGTAAAAAGAAAACATACAAAATAGATACATTACGGGTTCATTAATTACACTGGTTTACACGAAAAAGGAATTCGCTAAGGAGTGTTTTTTTAGACTAATTAGGGACGCGAAACGTGAAAAAAAGTTTAATTTACTTTCCCAAAGAAGCGTTTTCGAGATATAAGGAAAACCCTGTTTTCTAGTGGCCTTATTCATAAAAAATAAAGTAGGTTTAAAGAGCTTTATAAAGTAACGATTTATACATTTCTCAATTTGTAAACCTTTTTTAAAGCTACTTTATTTTTTACGAATATGGCTGTAGGTCTTTTGCAGTTATTGCCAAAAAAACTCCAGAAAATGTGTTTTTCAAACAAACAGCAAAAATGTTCAAATTTAATGTTTAAAATTTAGTTAAGGTTTTTGGATCCTTAAGGAGCTGTTTCAAATTTAAAAGGTCAAAAAAAGAGCTAGGGGCTAAAAGCAAATTTCTGGGGCAATTTAAAATAAGAAGAGTTAAATCTAGCACCAAAATGACAACACCGGTCGCACACAAATCACTCATCATTCTTATTGGGCCTGAGTACACTAGCCTGCTCAGTCGGACTGAACAGTCCACCACTCGAACGCACACTGGACTGAGCAGTCGGACGAAAACAGGGTTCAGTTTTATATACATGAGCTACGCATGATTGTGTTAGTGCATGTGATACATGCAAACAAAACGAAATAGAAAACATGTTGTCTATGTGTGCGTGTCAGTCCACCGTCAATCCGCGATTTTCGCGGACTGAAATGAGAGAGGTAAACTCGAACTCTCTTCCCCCTCATATCCACACAAAACCGGTTTTAGGCGGACTGAGCAGTCCAGTGTGAGGAGACCCATTATATTTTACGGCGAAGAAGCATTGACAAAGAAAACATCTGATGTCGCAGCTATTGGAGTGTTCAAGAGAAATACTCTGCGGAATATTTACGAGTCTGATACAAAGGAAGGCCTTTCCTGCGATGGAAATACCTGATGCAGAAGCACTTTTCTTCACTTTGGATTTCCAGTTGACACAGAAAAGAGTATAAAACCGCATATCGTCGTTCTGCAAAACCTCGTAACTGACATTTGTGCCAACAAAGATATTTGCTCATCGGAAGCTCTTGGCATCAAGCCCTTATCCATTTATAATTAAATATCGATACATATGTAGATATAAGAAGAACAGATAATTAGTGATAAAAGAGAAACGTTTCTTAAATAGGACTAGCTTTCTCCTACAAAATCTTGGCAACCTCACATACGAGGTTTTGCATTTTCTTGATACGTGGTTTTGTACTTTAAACGACGATATAGTATATAAGTATGTACATAAATCATTATGCATAAGTCGTCTGTTATTTCCTTCACTTTATTGTAACACAGCACAGACAAAAGGATAACAACTGTAGAAAAATTGTCAACCGAAGAATAGCACTAAAAACAATGCTGCGTTCGCATGTCTGCATTTGTCACGAAGAATTCGAAATATTAAACTTTTTAAACGTTCTACCAAACTACACAAAAAACTAAGCGCTCATGTTCAGTAAGTCCTTTGAAATCGAAAACGTAGGACTTAACTTCCGAAGTCTACAATTATATAACAACCTGACGATTTATTTTTTATATTCAATCACCTTAATTTGTCCGTTTCCATTAAAAATCAAACCGCGCTTTTGGCGCTGCAATTTCATAAAATCCGTTAAATTTGCATTGAATTGAATTGGATTTAATCTGGCGTGAGACGTTTGAGAGTAAATTAAAACAGCGCCAACGAAAAATGATATAATATACATATCAAAATAAAAAATAAAAATAATCAAAGATTTTTCCGATCGAACCGAAACTTTTCGAACTTTTTAACTGAGTCGCAATGAATTGAGAAATAGAGATGTCAAGCCGGTCGCCAACACGCAAACAAGAATTCGTAGCTTAATACAAAATAATGAAGTAGCCATGAGGAACTGTAACATACTGTTAAAGTTAACGGAGAATATGATCGCTGCACAGTGAACGATTTAAAGTTTGTAGGTAAAAATAAATCATAAAAATTTAAAAGTGCAAAAATTTAAAATCAGCTCGCCGCGGCGAAGAATCAACTTCTCATGAGGAAAGTTTTTCGTTTAATTTTTATTTTATAACTAGAAGATCCGGCTAACTTCGTCCCGCCCAAAATTAATTTTTTTTATTGAAACTTTTTGGTTCAACATTTTCACCAACAATTCACGTTTACGATTTTGATTGGCACATTCATCTGCTAAGATTATGGTTTGGTGGTCATTTGCCGCTTTAAATAACCTAACGGAAGTATTATGTCCGTGAAGAAGGTCTTGAAATTCTCTCATAGCTCGGTTAATCGCTAAATGAAATCAATTTGATAAACTTTTTCCTCTTCACTTCCTGGCGACAACACATACGGTATACATATGTATACTTATTTCACCTTTTCTCACTTGGTGATTTTTAGTAATAACTCGAAATTTTTATTCTTGGAGACTATTACATTAATTACAAAGGTTTTTAAAAGTTTGTGCATAAAATAGCTCTTATTAAGATAGCATCTATTGCGATTACACTATACAGTAAAAAGCAGTCAACTACAAATATTATAAAGCAGAGACAGTCACCTTAAAAATCGCCAGCAATGATGATAACCCAGAAAAAGGATATCCAAATCCACAGTGCTCATAATTCAAGCTGTCTCCCTCATACGTAACACGTAATAACAGTAAGGGTACCATCGTAGACGCCAGTATGGGCGCCGTTAGATGTATCATACATATTCTAAATCTTAGCCAAATCGGATCATAAATAAGATTTTTAATAATAACTAAATTACAGCGCCGACTGGCGGGTTAAGTTGTGAAACTAAACCATCCAGACACTCACTCAAACACACACAAAAAATTTCGTTAAAATCCGTACGCCCATCAAGAAAGGAATTCACTCAAAAGCACACCTACATAAGAATTATAAACACATTCAAAAATAGCTTAAAGTTGGCAGGTTTGTAGGTTCCATCCCCTTTTTAAATCGCCCCACTTTTCTCCATAAGTATGGGCTTGATTTCATATACATGTATATCCCCAGTACTGTACCATGAATATTTCTAGAGATATGACGTATAAAAATCGATTTGTGTGGGAGGTACCACGCCCTCTTTTCCAATAGCTCCAATTTTTCTTCGTGAGTATGCGATTAGTTTCATATACCTCAATACCAAGTTCCAGTACTCTACCATGAACACTTCCAGAGGTACGTAGTATGAAAAATTCGATTTTATATGGGAGGTGCCCGCCCCTTTTTCCAGTAGCTCCAATTTTCCTCCAAGAGTATGCGATTGCTTTCATATACCGCAATACCAGTATTCCAGTATTCTACCATGTGCACTTTCAGAGATATGCAGTATAAAAAATTCGGTATAATAGGAGAATTGTCACGCCCCCTTTTCCAATAGCTCCAATTTTCCTCGAAGAGTATGCGATTTATTTTAATACATATCTCCATACCAAGTTCCAGTACTCTACCATGAACATTTCCTGAGGTATGCAGTATGAAGAATTGGGTTTGTATGGGAGGTGCCACGCCCCCTTTTCCAATAGCTGCAATTTTCCTCCAAGAGTATGCGATTGGCTTCGAATAAGTACCTCCGTACCAAGTTCCAGAAATCTACCGTGAGCACTCCCAGAGATATGCCGTATGAAAAATTCGGTTTGTATGGGAGGTCCCCCCCTTATTAAATCGAAATCTTGTTTAGCTTAAAACCGTCTATGGGATGTGCGCGGCGGTGTCCGAAATTTCAAAAAAATCGGTTCAGCCGTTATCGAGCTTTGCGTACACAATAAAACGGCTTTCAAAATATACATTATTATAGACTTGGAAGTTATATCGACTTAAAGAGAGCGAGTAAGTAAGATTATTTTTTCTTATATAGCATACGTCAGCAATTGTACGCTATTATAAATAATTATGCCTTAGCGGTTAAGTTCTGCGGCTCTTATTGTCTTATCCAACACCACATTAAAGAAATTACACGATGGGAGACGCCCGGTCTATAACCTCGTTTTTGGAGAGATCCTTCCCAATTCTGAAGGAGCTGGAATAAAGGCAACTTATTTTTGTGCCGTCGAAAGCTGTTGTTAAATCGGCATATGGTGGATTTATCAGGTCTGGACTCTAGAGCACAATCAGTTCGTTGACGGTGGGCTTCAGTCTTTCAAATAATTCGCTGGAGGCCTTGTAACTTGTGCTTAGCAAGCTGATCTGATGGTAGTTGGCGGGGTTGCCTTTCTTGTGGATTGGGCAATCGTTTTGTGAAAACGAAATGAACTATGTTTTCTAATGTGACAAAAGCAGCACCTGAGCTTTTCCACCGTTTGTGAAGTTTATACGGACCCATTCCCACCTTTACTTTTACACATTCTTGTCTTAATAGAAACTGCAAATAAAAAAGACATATGTAGTAAAAAATTTTACGTGGCGCTTTTTCGTGGCGTATAATTTGGCTTCTATTAATTTAAGCAAATAATACCGACCATTTTTGCTTTGCAGGAACACACGTTTTTTTTTAAGGCATGGATAACATGGTTCAACACAATGTGGTCGTATTTTATCTAAAAAAAAATCCATCTGCATGACGTAGAATCAATCAGACTAACTGGATTTTCATTAATATGTGTTTTTTTTCTTCAGAAAAGCTACGATCAAATTCCATTTTTCAACACTTCAACCGTCTTTTTCTCAAAAACTGGACGAGCTAGAAAAATGTTGTAAATGTATTTTAAATCCGCCTAAAAAAATATCTATAATAAATAAATTTTTTTTTGGATTTTCATTAATATGTGTTTTTTTTTTCTTCAGAAAAGCTACGTTCAAATTCTTTTTCAACACTTCAACCGTCTTTTTCTCAAAAACTGGACGAGCTAGAAAAATGTTGTAAATGTATTTTAAATCCGCCTAAAAAAATATCTATAATAAATAAATTTTTTTTTGGATTTTCATTAATATGTGTTTTTTTTTTCTTCAGAAAAGCTACGTTCAAATTCTTTTTCAACACTTCAACCGTCTTTTTCTCAAAAACTGGACGAGCTAGAAAAATGTTGTAAATGTATTTTAAATCCGCCTAAAAAAATATCTATAATAAATAAATTTTGTTTAACCCTGTAAGTTAACAAAATGCTTTGTGGTTTTCTGATTTTTTTGGGGCTTTGCAACATTGTTTTGATTTCGGGATTGTTCGAGGTTATTTCGGTACTTGTCGAAATTTTTTGAATCGTAATTTCCAGAATTTTGGCTAAGGTTTCGGTTTAAGGAAATTTTCGAGATTTTTCAGAACTTTATTGAAGATTTCAAGTCACAAGTTTATTTACATTTTTCGAGACTTTTTTGAACTCTTCGAAAGTTCCTTTAGGACTCTTCAAAATTTAATTTTCACAGATTTTTTCTGGATTTGTTTGGAATTTTCGTGAGTTTAAACTTTGTGTTGTAGCGGCATATTAGATGCAGCGGCAAACTTTGAGGCGCCGTAGAAATCACAGCAGGGATGAGGTAAGGTTTGTGACTTTGTTAGGCTGTAAATCATAATTTGTTTTGTTGATGTTTAAAAAATAAAACGCAAAAGCCCGTTTTTTCCGATCATAAAAATATAAAGCAAGTTTGCTATCTAAATATTTACGCCTTGAAAAATAGAAACGACGAGTAACACTACTCAACAATTTTTGATCAATTTTAACCACCAAGAATGACATAGAACTTTTCTAACGTACAATTTTATCCTTATTCCGAATATCATAATGGCTTCTCTGGGTCAGATCTAATTTTTGAGATATGGGTGAAAATATGGAAAACCCCATAGTTGCGGCAGATTACATCACATATGTGGATCGAAAAGTTGTATTTGATTTATATCTGAGAGAGATTTGTAAAGGAGACTCCAACAAAGATTTTTAGCCTTCACAGTCATAAATCACACAACTGGTTTGGTCACTATAGAAAAAAACATGCAGAAAATGTATGAACAAACTCATTTTTCTTACATATTTTCAGATTCGACCGCCTTAAAATCAGAAAAAGTGTTCGGAGCAAAAAAAATTAGCTCCTATGCTAAAGAGAATTCCATTACGAAAATATTGAGCCTACTGACGGAGCTACATTATGTATTTTTGATTTTATACTTTTGGTTTTCTACATTGCGGAAAATTCACAAATCAAAATCTGCCATAATTTTTAAGAAACAGCTTAAAAGCTGCTCGAAAAAAATTTGGTTTTACCATTGAAATTATAAAATTTCATGTTATCCACGAAAATATTTTGGATGAATTTCACCAAAAATTTAGTTTATTTTTAAAAATTGCCATTTTAGTACCTTTTTCCGGGTTAAAAAATTAGTTGCCATTTGAAATTAAATAGGGCCAACAATGGCAGGATTTCAGTCAAATTGGCTGGTATGTTTATTTCAGCGAATATGGGACTTCGATATTTAGCTTTATGTTAATGTTTCGAAATAAAGGTTTGTTCTGCGTTTAGTTTCATAACGATGAATTGGGAAAAAACATTGCAGTCTAACTTATTTTTTTTTACGAATTTCATCGATTTTTAACGATTCCGAATGAATCAGATTTATCTCTATAATAGAAGTTTTCAATTAGGGCACTCGCGAATAATACATTCTATAAATTCTTCAATGAATTTATAATCCAATTTTATGCCTGTTGAATATATGAAAGGCTCCCACTGTGGCCAAAACGAGCCGCATATGAAAAATTAAAGTAAATATTTGGGTTTTGTATTAACTAGATTGGACGAAGTTTCAGCGAGATGCACACATGTCACATGTATAACGGAAAATTATTACGCAAATAAAAGAAAGTTCTTTTACGTCTTCATTTCGACAACTTTGCTTAACTCTTTAACTCGTTTGGTGCTGTTATTAACAAGGAGTATACTGACTTACCTACTTTACCTTAACATACGATTTTTACTTACATATATATGTCTATATTTGCGTGGACGTAAGTAATATGATGATATTTGATGAATCAGAGATGCTGTTAATTTTTAATATAAGCTTCATGGTCAAAGTAAATATACATACTATATGCCTGTATATTTATAGATAAAATCAGAACAGCATAGAGTAGAAGAGAGGAGAAACGTAGTCAGCAACCAGCAACAAAAGTGTTAGTCGACGAAAGAACCATTAGCAACCATGACCTTTGACATGTCAACCAATCTTATTAATATGTATGTATGTATGTGTGTATATAAATATATTTATATGTATGTATTTGTGTATCAGACACTGATGACAGTCAAAGGCCGTAGGGCATTCGCTCCACAATTGAATGATACAAACTGGTATAAGATGCAAATTTAATGACCACTCAGATACGACTACAAACAGACTTGTTGGCACTAAAAACATAAATAAAGTAAAGGGTGAAGGTTACCTAAACCTTTACACAAACACTAGTAAAGATAAATGTATTATTCTAAGGGCCGTTTTCTCAAGTAACATGTAAGTTTAAAGCTCACTTTATATTTAAAGGTTGCATTAATATGTATGATTGTGTCTAAAGTGAGGCATTTTATTATCGGTTTTAAATTGGTTTACAACCAAGAAACATACATACTTCAAAAACCGATAATAGAAATGGTTAATATAAAGTGTGCTTTAAAGTTAAAGGTTACTTCAGAAAATGGCCCTAATTAAACAAAGAAACTCATCGAAGGCAAAAGAAGCGCAAGCAGTAAACAAAAGCATGGACAAAACTTAGAAGGATAATGATAGTTTGACCAAAGTAACAATAGGGAAAATAAGAGGATGCATTGACGGACTAGAGTTGCTCATTAAGGGTGCGAATAGGCTCAAACCATTCCGAATGCTCATAGGATTAAAAGTTAACATTTAGAAGATATGAGTAGTTTACATACATACATACATACGTACGTATTCCCTTATATTCTTATGTCATATGCGCATTTAACTTAAGTATGATATGCACATAGTACATGGCTATACCTAGTTTTCCGAGTCTGAGGGCAAATCGATAATAAACAGTATCATATTTCCATTAAGGCAATGCTTAGGCAGGTGTGCATGCACACACAGTATCAGGGTTAGAACTACGGCTAGCAGAACGGCAGAAAATAAAAATTCGTAGTAGAGTTTTTAAATATCACGTTTGCTGAAAGAACGACATAATTCAAAGATATTTTTTGATTTGAGTTAAATATGCAATTGTTTCCCTACTCACTTCTACTCACCTTAGCAGCTAGAGCTGTCAAACTATCGACGATACTATCGATAGTATCGATAGTCTGGTCACTTGAAATAACTATCGATAGTTTTAGTACTATCGTCACTATCGCTTTATTGATAGCGATTCTCTTTCCTAGCGCTTTAGACTTTTACACGTATTGGTTCAAAGAGAACAAAATTTGGCAGCATTATTTCATGAACGAACGAATAAAGAAAGATCAACCATGGCGGTGTGCGAGAAACAAGTATTATTTTTCGCAGTGACGTAATTTTTTCGCCGCCATGTGAGTGAAACGGAATGAAACCATGTGCATGAATGAAACAACCGATTAAAAAATGACATTATAAACTTTTTTTTTTTTTCTCAATTGCAATTACAAATACGCGCTTGCTGTGCTGGGTGATCTGTTTAGTTGGTTCATGGCATTATTTCTAAAAGCGTAATTTTTTATTTTAAGCGTGGGAATAGCAGGGTTACATTGCCGTCTTAAGAGCGTGTCAGACCGGGCAATGCAGTAGACTGTAAAATTGAGAAATTTCAGAAAGCAGTTGCATGAGCAGTGGCACCTTGCATGTAAAGTGCCTTTCGAAAGAATGTTTTTTATTTCCGAAAGGCGAATTGCAGGGAAAATTTATGGAATCGCTTTTTTTACAGCGAGTGAATATTTCTCAATTCTAAAATGCAACCGTGAGCCGCTAAAATAAACAAATTTATAAGAGCAAGATAACGAAAAATAAATGGATTTAAAAAAACATATGAAATGGGTCGATACTATCGATAGTATCGATAGTCACCCTTAAGACTATCGTAAAACATCGATGGACTTGACTATCGATAGTTTGACAGCGCTATTAGCAGCTATAACTAAAAGACGGTATGTAACTTTTAGACCGAAATAAGGAACCAATTCAAGATTAAATTATATCGTTATTCACTTCTATTTCAATCAAGAGCGGCAAAAATATATTAGAAATTACGTAACGGAGGACTTACGAAAGTTACGCACTTTCCAAGAAATAATACAAAGTTTTTATTTACTTGTACTTCTATGTATGTATGTACATTAGGGTTATGCCTTTTTTCGATTCAAAATTAGTGTTTGGCCGAGCTTCTCCGACTTGTGGCGTGCGCCTTGATGTTGTCACAGACTCCGAACGGCGATTGTCTGTCGAGGGGTGACCGCTATTCGAAAAAAACGTTTTCTTTTCTTTTGTTTTTGATGTTAGTCGGAAACTGGGATCGATCCCTGTGGAATCGTATTGCGCACTCCTTACCACCACATCACAGCGTTTTCGTAATTAAAATTTTCTTACATCTTATTCTTTGGCATGCATATTGTAACATTTGGATGATTCTATGGTTTTAAGTATAATTAATTTTTTAAGCAGATGGCATCCCTTTTCAAAAAATATGCTATATGTTAATCCAATCTGTATGCCAGTTTTTATACAAAGAAATACCAACAGATATACTAACGCACTTACTTACAAACTTTCACATTTATAATAAAAGTAGAATTTCATTTAACTTGACAATTAAATCGCTAAACTGGTGGCAACCGTCGCCAAAAATATTTTCCAAATACATACAGCTTTCTTAAAAGTCACCCCAAATTGATTTTAACTTCTTTGATAGGTGGTAACTACGTTGAAAAATATCAGAGGAACCAGACCCGGACTTGAAATATTCTAATTGATGCCTTATTTTCTAATAGAATTTTCGAATTTCGCTTTTGTTTAATCAGCATTGCGAGCCGGTTGGGAAATTTCTCGGCTGTCCATGGTGATCGCAGCTTTTCGACATCGAACTTTCGCCGCGTAGCCGGGCGCACTTTCTTTATTGCACAAAGTCCTATGCAAACTTGCCTGGAACAAGGCAGTGGTCTCAGTCGATGGAACGGACGTCAAGAGCGCTCGAGATCATTACACAGCCAGTGCAATACGCTTACTTCAATACGGACACCTTCTCGCAGTCGCATCTTGTGGTGTTCAGACGCTGTTAGCCCTTTCCTGTTCCCTGTTCCTTTCTTTCCTCTTTCTTCCCACGTTACCTAGGGAACGGGCTAGAGAGAGGATCGAGTATTGTCGTGTACTTGTTGTTGGAAACCAATAACAACGACCATACCCCATTGGACTCCAAAAACTACCATACCCGATTGCACCATCTGTCTCTATTAATAGTTTTTAAGCGAAGGGAATGAACACGATCTTTTATGGAACGAATTCCCAGCATTCCTTGTCGAATTTGGTTGGAAACAAACCGGTTACTGCATTTTACATCTTCAGTTTAAATTTTGTTGCTGTAGCACTACCAAGCTCCGCTTAAATCAGTTATTCCATTAAACGTTGTCGTCAACTCAACTCAACAAATAGTAAACCCAGGAAATGTGCTATTTCGAGGGGGTTAGACCTAAGAAAGTGGGATGTTAGCTGAGTAGATTTAACTGGGCAGGTGAATAGGTGGTAGGTGTCATGGGGGACATATGTTAGGTATGCCTGGGTAGTTGCAAGTTAAGACAACTGCAGTATCCAGACCTTAAATGGGCCAGAGTAGCGCGGATCTCTCGTGGCAGCTGAAGCTCCTTGTCTGGAATTGGTGGCGACTGGGTTTCAATAACGGCATTCATGGAGCAAGAGTCGCTGAAGGTGGTAACGGGCTCTCCAGGAATGGCGTTAATGGTTCGCCTTTACGCCGTGCAATTATTGCTTGATGTAAGTCTGGACCAGATACTTGTGTTCGAAAAGATGCTTTCTGGCATGCCTGGGAGGAGGCTCTGTCTCTAGCAAATATCTCTTTGGATGCTCCGTGCATAGGCAGCCAACCAGAAACTGTTTTCGAAGCATCTGGTTGTGCCCCCTAACTTGGGGGCATAAATGCCTTACAATGCAATTGGTGTTCAGGCGATATCAGAAGACATCCTATTGCTGTGCGGAGTGCGGTGTTCTGGCTCCGTAGTGCCCTTGGGGCACTTTGGGTGCTTGGTCTCACCCATCGGTTGCGCAAGTTGGAGGCCGTATAGGCGGGTGATGACGTAAGACTTGAGCAACATGGTCCACTACGTGTGTGACCTCAGACCTGAACAGGTTCTTAGGTGGCTCCATCCGTTGCAGCTGTCGGATGCAGTCGTCACTGGCATACAGAGCAATAGTAAGTTTCTTCTGCTGGGGTGGACTCAATGCCAGACCGGAGAAGAAGGACGATGAGTAACCCTGCTGCAAGCCGCTGCCCATCGGGAAAACCAGTAGGAAAGCGTGTCCATTTTCATTCTGTCTGACGCGAGTTATTTAAACATATGCCCATACAGCACTTACCTATTTTGAGTAGGTCAGGATCGCGGAACAGACTACGTACACCCGCCCGCCTTTATTTGAAACTGGTGCCAGACACATGAAGATCAGCTAGAAAGGTTTGAAACCAAATTTAGTTTGGACTCACTGCCGCCTCGGTAATGGCATTTATTTATTTAAGTACATACGTACATATGTATCTAAGAACGTATGTAAGTTGAATGTAAGTGAATGTACACGTGTCCAAATAGTAGCAATCACTCCCTACAAGACATTGCTGAGCACTTTAGGCAAAAATTCTCACACATCTACACTTTTGTTTTTGTAGTACGGCATAAATGAGTAGTTTGACTATTAGTACTGAGGACTTTCTGATGACAACATTGAGGGGAAAGTACTCAATTTTTACCCATGGCCTGAACGAAAATGAGGACTTTGATAAGCACTTTTGTGATTAGGGATAATGATAATATGAGTACTCATATGATACTCAGCTGTCTTGTAGGGCTGACAACGCTACATACATACATATGTATGTATGTAATATGTATATATGTAAGTGAATGCATTCATAAGCAGACGATATCCACTTTCCTATTTCAAGTCTATTCAGACGTATCAACTAAAGGTAATCTAATATCTCGAGTCGGAATAACTGAAATGCGTTCTACTTTCTTGTACGAGTACACATTTGTGTAAATGCTGAATATTACAAACATACATATATACTTGCAAATGCTCATTCAACATGCATTTCTGGAACTCCAACAAATATACACCTATACTTGCNAATGCTCATTCAACATGCATTTCTGGAACTCCAACAAATATACACCTATACTTGCATATATAAATAAATATATGTTTGTACTAGAGGTATACGCCGCCGAGCCACGCCGCCGCCGCCGCCGT
>NW_016164523.1:0-31163 GCF_001687245.7 Rhagoletis zephyria | reverse complement strand
GTGTGTTTTGCACGAATGTTGGTGTGGTTGTGTATGCTTGTGTTTTGGTTGCCGTGCGGCGGGGAAATGCTACCTTTGCCGCATAATTGCATACCTGTATGTAACATTTTTCTGCAAAAGTATTTGTAGTGAGATGTGATGCCGTTTGTGAGTGCAAGTGTGCAGCTGTGTGTTGCAAAAAAAAAAATCCAATCAGCCGGTTTGGTTCACTTAAAAGCTGCAGAACTCCAATGGCGCTCAATCATTTCCGTTGCTTGTTGTTCTCTGGCTCTCTTTAGACTCTGATTCGTTTTCAGTTTGGCCTCTCAGAAGTGTCTCACTAAATGTGGCTGCACAATGCCATCCTATGCCTGTTCTGCTTGTTGTTATGAATAATCGTATTCTCGCTGCTGTTTTGCGGATGCTGCCGCTGTCGCGCTGCCACAGTTGCTGTTCCTGCCAACGATGCTGCAGCACATTTGTGTCATTGACCTTTCAAATTGCATCTTGTCTGCCGCGTACACAGCCATCTGTAATCGCAAACAGTTTAGTATGTACGTTGTGAAATATATGTATGTACATACATAAAAGCTTGCTACATACATACATAGGTATGTATAGACATACTAACATACATAAATACACATGTACACAGAATCATATCCCTGCGGGAAATGTATTTATCTAACTGAAAGTTAACTTGAAGTTTATTAGGAAGGAACGAAAGGTCTGTATTATCTGCATCTTTTCTTTGAGGAAAGATGGCCGCGAAATAGTCAAGATATCAACCAACTTGTAACTAACTGCTTTTGGACATAAAATATCAATATTAATATTTTTTTTTTTACATTTTTGTTTATTTACTTTAATCTATTTTATTACATTACATATTTGTTTACATATTCCCATATGCGAACTCCGTCAAACATAACAATATAACAATATAAATGATAATGTAAAATTTCGATCTACCTTTTATTTGTCCTCAATTCGAAAAAGTGTTTGTGAAGTGCAGAAAGTATATTCAAAGTAAAATTTGTATGAGGCCATTTAAATTGGAACTTGTTTAAAGAAAACGATCCACCAATTACGTCTGCCTTACATTTGCATTGCTTTTCAACTAGTTGCAAGTTAGCTTTCTATAGCTAACTAAAAGTTATAATTTTTTTAGAAATCTCGCGAAAAAGCAAACTACAAGTTGGTTATTTTTTGTCAATGGATACTTTTTTCTGCGGGGATGACCGTAGTTATGCACATATATACATTTGTGTGTACAGTAGGTTGGTCCAAAAATGCATGTGAATATGCAAAGTCGGAATTTTTATGCTCTCACCCCCTAGAATTGTTCTATACCGAAAAACATACCCTTTTTTATTTTGAAATCAAAAAATTCTTAGAGGTGACTTTCAAGAATTCTATACCATTTCCACGAAAAAATGTATTTTGTCCGTATAAAAATATGTACCTGGAAAATTTTGAGCGCTTTGAACGACCTCTAAATATTTTCTGATTTCAAAATAAAAAAAATAAGGGCATACTTTTTCGATATAGAACAATGGTGGGGGGCGAGAGCATTCGACTTTATCGTTTTTGAACCACCCTAGTGTACAGAGTGTACCTCCGGCTGCCTTGGCACTTTGCATCCAGATGTGCTCAACTTTGTACATTGCTATTCGTATCGGCTTTGCCTTTACCTCCTTGTTACCCCTTCAAACACCTTATACTTACTTGAAACTCAGCTTCTGTTCTTGCGTGCCTTGGCAAAAATATTTTGCTGTTCCTGTTTCACAACCAAATGCAACTGGCACGTATGTATGTAGTATTGGCTCTGGCAAGGGCGTTCGATGTTCTTCGGCATTCAATACAAATGCGCGCACAATGAAGAGCTTAATAAGAAATAAGAAAGAAGTGAAAATAAGCAAACAAGTTCATAAATTCATACCCTGCCGGAAAAGCTACTATGCAGTTTTGAACTACAAATCTACCATTCAGCTTTTCAGCAACTACATAGTTCGTCATCCATCCGTTTTCAAAGCAAGCGACTGATATTTTTATCATAGTAAAATCCTATGAAATGTCGATTGCCCCACTGTGCATCAGCATATACCAGAAAAAATTGTAGTATTTATGTAACATAGATATTGACAGTTGACGAACTGTAGATCCATAGGTCGCTGGTTCATATCCGGCTCGAAGGACCATGAATAACTCAGTGAGAGGGGAGACCAGTATGTTTGCATGTATGTATTTATATACCTAAAAAAAAAAATATTTATTGGTTCAAAAAAGGCGGGTAAGCACTGTGGCCAATGGTAGCTATAGGTGAGTACCACCTCTGCATGATTGCAAAGCAAGCAGAGTCCGCCAAAAACTCCGGAACAGTGTCCGGAGGATGCATCAGACTAGGCCGAGCCTAATTTGAACTGCCATCAAATTATAATTTAAGGAAGTTTTATTACATGGCAGTTGAGAAGTGCATGTAAATACATTAATTTCATTAATTTAATGGAGGAAATTTTTGCACATGCAGCAGTACATAGCATGCATTTAGGCGCCTGGTGTAAGCAGTTGCGCCTAAAAAGACTTATTAAATTTTTTCTTCTTATAACTATTATTTTTCTTCCTTCTAACTATTTTTTTCTTCTTTATTTAATTTTTTTAATTGCTGGATTTTATTGTTCTAAAGAGAAAGATATTTTTGTTTAAATTTCACTGAGTTTTTAGAAACATATTTTTTTGTCCTTTTTTAATTCCTTATTTTTTGTACTTTATTTTAGTTTTTAGATTCTGTTTTGAAAAGAAAAAAAATTTTTTTTTAATTTCATTTAATTAAAATTTAATTTAAAAAAATTGTTTCTTCTGTTTATAATTCATTATTTTTCTTTCTAATTTAATTTTCATTAAATTTTAAATTATGCTATTGTTAAGAGAAAAATATTTTCTCTTTAATTAGAATACATTTTTGAGAAGTTATTTAATTTTTTAATCATATTTTCTGTTAATTGTTTGATTATGTTATTCTAAAATGAAAAACATCTATATTTTTTAACTTAATTAAATTTTCGGGAACTTCTATTATTGGCTTTTTTCTTTTATTATTTTCACTTTTTATTTGGGATTTGTTTGAATTTTTTGATTGCATTATTTTAAAAAGAACTTGTTTTTAGATTTTGTTGCTGTGAAATTAAAATTATTTTTTAACTTCATTTAATTTTTAGAAACTTATTTTATAATTCTTTCTTTTTATTAAATTTACTTTTATTTTAGTTTTAAGATTATGTTATTATTAAGAAGAAATGCATTTTTTATTTTATTTAAATTTTTGGCAACTTATTTTATTTATTTAATATCTTTATCCTTTTTCAATTAAGCTTTTTATTATTTTAAAGAGAAAGATGTACTTTTTCATAAACTAATTTTAACGAACTAATTATTATTATTTTTTTTTTTTTTTTTTTTTGATTTTAAAAATTTTATTGCTTTAGAATAATGTAATATTAAAAAATGCCTTTTTTAATAATCACTTTTTAGAAACTTTTTTAATTTTTATTTTGTCTTATTTTAATAACAGTTTCGCTCAATAGGTAGCTTTTATTAGAAAGAACAATATACATATTTTTTTAATGTGTTTAACTTAATTTTTAGAACACCGTTTGCTGCGAGACAAACAGAAAAACGCTAAGGCCTCCTCGAAGAAAATCTAAAAATCTTTTACGCTCCCTAAAAGAATACTTCTTATACCTACACATATGCTTGCGAATATGTACATATGTCCATATCCTGTAGTTGATGCGCCCACTCATAGCGCTGCCCTGTCTCTGGCAATACGCTAAGCGATAGCCTTCATCCTCTTCGCCATTTACTTTCAACTCCTCACTTAGAGATATAAAATTGTTTGTAATGTGTACATCCGCGCAACGGACTTGATCTGTTTCCTACCAAATCCGCCCATCTGCCCACTCGCACACAGCACGAGCGCTCCTTTCTTGCTCTCCTTATTCCTTTGCTTCCTTTTTTCGCTGTTTGTTTTCACAGTTTCGTCTTCGTCACAACACAATGCCTTTGTTAAGGCTTTTAATGCAATGTAATTTATGTGCTTTAATTTTAATTAACGCATATTATGTGCGTGCATAAGAAAAGGCTCATGTGTGTACATATACTCTCCCATNCATATTATGTGCGTGCATAAGAAAAGGCTCATGTGTGTACATATACTCTCACATATCTACACATGTATGTGCTTCTGATGCTTGACTTATTATGAAATTTTGTTATTTATTTGCATTATGCGCCTTCATTCATGGCTAGCGCGACTTGAGGTGTGGAGGGAACTGTAATTTGCAGTTTGGATAATTTATGGGGTTTTATGTTTGTAAACAAATTTATGTGATTCTGTTAGTTATTTAATTACCCCTACTCGATAAACGCTTTTGTGATTGAGGGATACCAATGTTGATTTAAGGTTCTTTTAAGATATCAGATCTTAAATATAGATTTGGACAAGTGTCTCGAAACAGCTGAATCTCTTCGCCTGCGATGGGTGGCTTTTACGGGGCGATACTTGGTATAGCTAGTGATTGTCTCTCGGTAAATGTTGCCTATGGAGACTTGTCTGTAAATCATTGTGCGCTGTAGGTCTTGATCTTATCGGTGAGTCCTTAGAGTCCTAAGATTGGCCACTTCCTCCAGCAAGTCTCTGTTCGGATGCTACTGCTTGCTTACGTTAAGCATTAATTCCTCACTTTTCAGATGGTTTTTAGGTGAGACCAGAACTCAATCAGTTCTTGTCCGCAGTGCGGTGTTTTTACAAGTCTGAAACTTCGTCTTCGTTCATTTTCATAGTCTTCGGTGATTAAAGTTCTAACGACATGAGTTTTGGGCATCTTCTTGGAACTCCGCATTTTATTGCGCGGCGCCAAAATGCAAGTGGTCAATGATAACCCTGAAAACATGTTCCGGTTATATATCTTTTAGCGGAAGTTATCGGATAGAAAGCCGTTTACTTCTAAAGATAGGTCATTAATTACATATCCGGACGCCAATATCGACCTGTCGCCAGCGTATGAGATACATAAGTATGAGATGGTATTCTAAGAGGTGGCTGAGGAAGTTTCGAAATGTAGCAGTTGTGGGGAGACCACCTTTCTAGTTCTTATGAGGTTAGGTGTTTAATCTGGAAAGAGTACTAACTACGATTTTTAGCTGATTTCCCGAGATTCATTCATGCGGCCACTCTCTAAGGCTTCTAGTTGCATACATGTCAGAAATAGTGAGAGTGATCGATCGATCGATTGAGTACCTTGGTTAGGTGTTCTACCGCTGCCGGATCTAACTGCTCTAGCAAGAGCACTCATTACCCATCAGGTCAACGCCTTCCTTCGGATTCAATAGGGACCTCACGATTGACAAAAGTGAAGTTACACAGTTCAAATGCTCTTCCCAATGAGTTGCGGTATGATAAGGTGAAATAACATCAGTGAGTTGAGTTGAATTGATTTGAGATGGCATGAGGTGAGTTGAGGTGAACTGAGAAGAGTTGATGTGAGGTTAGTTGAGGTGAATTAAGACGAGTTGGGGTGATTTGAATTGAGCTGTGGTCAATTGAGTTGAAATGCGTGAAACATAACATAATAACATAATATAACATAACATAACAAAACAAAACATAACATAACTCAACATAACATAACATCACATAGCACAACATAACATAACATAGCATAGCATAACATATCATAACATGAGTGAATGAATTAATAACATAACAACATAACAACATAACATACTATAACATAATGTAACACACCGTAACATAACATATCTCATCCGTCAGTTGTATCTCTTTCTTTGTCTATATTTTTATCCCTATCACTTTCTCTACCTCTATCATTGTAAAGTTTTACAAAGGAAGCATTTTAATGATTATTTCAGTAGAAGTAATTAAAAAAGAAATTATTGCCGCATGTAGATTAAAGTGGTCAAATTTTTGTATGGGGGAAAAAATTGTTTCCTATAAAAAGGGGAGCCCCCTTAGTTTTTTCCTTTTAGTATTTGTAATATTTATACCAACTTTCAGTTTACTACTGTAACCAATACAGGGTGCTGAATGACTATGAAATGCGCTGTTGGATCGCTATGAAACTGACAAAAATATTGGTGACTCTTAGAGAACGGTACTGTTGCCATGACAACTGAAGCTTGTGATATTTTTTTAGAAAATTTAAATTTGAAATGTTCTTATGTTACATAACTAAATATTTGATTAACATATGTACACAACACTTCTAGAGTAAAATATGAGCATAATGGGCGTTCTCTAAATTTACACTTAGGAACGTAAGGTTTGGTACCAGCACCTCTTTCGGCAAAGGAAAAATTTTTGACCGTGCCTCAAACCCTATCTTGGAAGTTTGTTTTTGAACCACTTTAATATACATATGCACATAAATACATAGCAAATATGCATAAGGAGCCCTAGCCCAAAAAGGTAGCGGGTTTTCCACCAGAAATTTACAATTTATTGTATGTATTCTAAGGCTTCTGCCGAAATATGTAAGAAAATTATTAAGATTTACGTGAGCAATTTGAAAATACCTCCAAAAATGCTTAAATATTTAATCAGTGGAGTCAAAATAATGAGATTTTTAATGCCATATCGATGCCTGAGTGGAACATCGACCTATCTCGGCAGCTAGCTCGAAAACGCCCTATCTCAGCCTACTCGAGAAATTTATTGAAGAGCGCCCTATTTCAGAATTTTATTGAAAAACATCCTACCTCAGAATTTGGTTGAAGAACAACGAAAATACATTGAAAATGTCCAGAGACACATATATCTTAATATTTTTCTGAAATACTATTTAGGCGGAAGTCTTAAAATATAATAATTTTTATAATTCCGATGGAAAAACAGTACCAAATTTTTTTGTATGGAGTGATGCATTCTAATCAGGGATGTTGGAACTTCAACTACTAGATCAAAACACTGTATAGGTTAAGCACACGTTCAATGTTTTAATAATTAACAAAATGTTTAAGTAATAAAAAATATGACTTAAGTTGATTATAGCTTTTTTAACATTCACATTAGCATTCGCGTTCGCGAATGTGAAAAATATGACATTCCATAGATATTTATATGCATATATCATATGTACATATACATATATATCAAGGATATACATACATAAGTTTTGCTCCTGCTTTATTTATATTTTTGTTATCTTTTTTCTTGTTCGTTAGTTTTTATATGTAGAAGCAATTTTAATTGGCATTGCCGCAAGATTCTGGCTAACCGATAACGAGCTACATATGTACTTACTTTCATACATATGTATTTACGTATCTACAATGCAAATAAATGAAAAAATTGAAAGCCGCAAAATAACTGCACTGCACAAAAGGTGAGCAAGTACAAATGCAATGTGTATATATGTATATCTATAAATCGATAAACATATGCATTCATGTATATATGTATGTATCTATATACATAAGTACTTATCTAAAATTACATTGGTAAAGTCGGAGTGCACCTTCTGAAATAATATTATTTTTTTTTTTGATCAAACAAATTTAAAATCAATAAAAATGCTATCAACTTGAAAAGTCATAAAACAAAGAAATACTACTTTCTGCAGAGAACAGGACGGCAGCATAAAATACGCTAAAATACACTAACAGAAACTACAAAAACTACGCGCTGATTGTCAGTTGTGCCATATGTACCCTGTGGGGAAAATCTCTAGTTCTGAACTGGGGCGCTTCTAGTACATTTAGACCCAGTACAGGTTCGCGATAAATCTCTTTTGCATGCAAGCAACTGGCGAATTTAACATGGCGATGTCCTAGGAAGTGTCAATTGCCCCCCGCTGCATCCCTTTTTCGATAGTTACGAACTAGTCCTAAATTCTATAGATCCGAACCAGTTCTAAAATCGACAGACGAAAGAAAAAAGTATCATGATTTTTCAACCTTTCAGTTCTGTCGTGTGCGATTTTACATTATTTTCAAAGACGCGTTTTTTTCAATTTGAAATTAAATTTGTTTGAATGATTTTAAGAAATGTACGTTTACATACCTTGCTGTAGCTGACTTTGCAGAGGTGCTCGCTGTTATTTCTTATATTTTAGACGGTCCCAAGATGTTGAAATGTTAACATAAATTTTAGTTTTGTATTACCAAGCTATGAAAAAGCATCTGCGAAGCACAGAATAGAAGCGTATTTGAACGAAAAAGCCGCCGAACACATGTCTATGTAAAGTAAATAAGCCCCCCGCTGCATCCCTTATTCGATAGTTCCGAAATAGTTCTAAATTCGAAAAATAGGATCTAGTTCGTTCTGCATCCCTTTTTCTATAGATCCGAACCAATTCTAAATTCGTCACTTTAGATATAGATTTGTAGTGAAAAAAACTGAAAAATTAGTTTCTTAAAAGTACAACTTTTCGCCGATTTTGGACTGGTGGGGATCTAGTTCCTATCGGACTAGTTCCTTTTTGGCGATAAAGACCTAGTACGGAACTAGAAATTTTATTCACTAGTCCGCGGTTTCCCTGCAGGGTATATATATGTAGTAACCCAGCTGGCAATGGCAGGACCTGAAACCCTTTGTAGAAGTACTTACTTCTAGCCCATCCATTGGTAGACCGAAGACCTTACGCTTCTCCCTATTATTTGTACGAGATGCCCCACTTGGCAAGGCCTTACATCTTGCTTTCTCTTAGAAGGGCTTTAATGTATGTATACTTCCATAAGAAATTATCTAGAACCCCCTCAAAGAATTGTTTTGATTTAAAGGGTAGAAATTTAATATCACTATCCACATATTAAAATATCGTTTAATATAAAACAAAAGAAAGAAGCACCGCAGGCGAATATTTGAAATAAAAAATTTCGCGATTTTTTATTCCAAATTTTCACTAAATACATATTAAAATATGGTGAAAAAAATAAATTAATAAGAGTTGTACTTAAACCTAGCTGAATATATAAAATTATATATCAAATTAATGGTGCTTTTGTGCGCTGAGAGGCCTTCTATGAGAAGCCCTTACGCCAATGTCAATTGGGAAAGAAATATGCCTGCAAAAAATTTAGAGGTGCAATTATTCTCTTCATAGGACATGCTCGAACAAAAGGGAATAGTTCTTTCCATATAAAGAGATCAAAAGTGGTACTAGTCGCATGCATCTTTCCGACTGATCACGGCGTACTCCCAGAATAGTAGCATTTTTTGCGGGGTAAGAACACACATACGTGCATACACACAAACTCCATTCGTGCATAGGCAAAAATTAGCGCACTTGCGAATATCCATGCATACATAGTCTTGTGTGTTTGAATTTATATTTCTGCCTTTTCTTTTTACAACCTACCATCAAATATTCAGCTGACATTTTTCCGCATGCAGACCATGACCCACACCAATGCCATCCGAACGACCGTCGCATGCGAATTCGGCACTCTATTCTACTTGTACTCATAAGTCGCCCCCCCCCCCACACCACAAGAAAACTAACCAAATGCTACGTATTAAAACTGAGCCAACACACAACAATACCGCACCAGCAGCCCATAACAAAGGCTGCAGCAATAGCTGAAGAAACAACAACAGCATTTAAGCCATTAAAACAACTGTAGATTTTTGGTTGGGGCTAGGGGGTATGTTTTTCGGAAGGAGAGAGGTTGAGGGGAGGTGAGTAAAGTTATGTAGGTACATGCATATGTACATGCGTATGTATATAGTAAGTATATAGAAATGCAGCAGTAAAATCAGCAACTTCAAATATAGCAAAAATGCTAAGAAAAAACACTTGACTCACTTACGCACGAAAAAAGGTACTTATGTATTTACTTACATACAAGTATACATTTATCTGTTCGCGTTAATTAAATTAGCTTAAGTGAATTTGGAAGGTTTGACTTTAAATTAAAAATAATAAAAAAAAAATTTATATTTTTAGAAGGTTAGTACTTTAAGCCTAAAAAATGCTCCTATTTTTTGGGAACCCAATGAAAAAAATGAAATGGCCTATCTCGATTTAAGCTACTTTAACTGACGGGCACAGACATATACTTAAATGCATATGTACGAATGTAAGTAGATATGTATGTGCATTAGGGTAGTCCAAAAGTGTGTGTGAAAAAGTGAAGTCGGAATTTTAGTGCTCTCACCCCCTAGGATTGTTCTATACCGAAAATATAAACCCCTATTTTTTACTTTGAAATCAAATCTTCTGAAGCAAACTAGAGTTTTCTGATCGAAAAATATTGATTTTCAAAAATTCTATGCGATTTTTGTGCTACGCTGTGAGCGACCTCTATGTAAATATATTCTGATTTCAAACTAAAAAAATAGAGGTGTATGTATTTTTTCACTATAAACAATCCTTCGGGGGTGAGATTATAAAAAATCCGACTTTACTTTTTGGATCGCCCTAATGCACATCCGTATCTGTAGGTGTGAATGTGGGGCAGGTAACGTCACTGCGCCAATGCTACTCTTTGAAATTTACTCGGCTCATCGCCGAATTTCAATTACAATTATCAAACCGCCATTAGGCAAACGTACATATGTATGTTTGTATTCAAGTGCACTCCTTGCCAAAAGGTGTGCAAAATGAGTAAAAGGGTTAAAGATTCCTTGGAGTTATATTTTGGCATTACTCTCTTCCGGGTAACTTTAGTGCGTATCATGTTTATAAGCTCAAACATTTGGACAAGTTTTGCCTATTAATTTTTTTATTATTCCATTTTAATTATTATTTTTTTTTTATAAAATGTTGTGTCTTTAAAACTTTGTGCAATATTAAGACAAATCAAAAACTTTCGTATAAATTTGATTTTTTAGAAAGACTTTGAGTAAGCAGTTTTTTAGGCCATTCAATTCAAGAGGTAGCTAGGATTTTCCGTTGATTTTTGGATTTTTTATTTGTTGAAGGTGTCGCTCATTTTGAAATTGCCCACATCAAGGATAGGTCCTAGCTACTTCCAACTTGCACTTTTTTACACTAAAATTTAGTGGGCTACAAAAGAGCATGCTCAAAATCCTTCTGAGAAATGCAGGTTTTTTTTTAAATAAACTGAATATAATTGTTAAATGGCCAAAAAATAACAAAAAACAAATAACTTAAGGACGAGCACACCTAAAAGTTAAGCATTCTAAAAATAGAATTATTAGCACAAACCAACAAAACCAACAACCACATGATCAAGTGAATTGCAGCGGAATAGCTGCGCTTGATTGTGTTGGCATAACAAAAATGAAAATAGTGGAAATAAGCAAACGATAATTTACAAGGCGTCTTAGCACGGTGCATAGGCAACTGGCTGAGTCAGTGGGATCGTCGGTTCGAATCCTACTGAAAGAAGTCTGATGAGGAAATGTGGTGATTTCCGAAATAGCTATCACTTCTACCATTTTTTCAAATTGTTGTTGTTTTCCACAATAAATTTTTCATTTAAAAAAATGGCCTCGAGCTCATTATAAAATTGTTGAATATAATTGTTAAATGGCCAAAAAATAACAAAAAACAAATAAACTATATTCTCTAAAAAAAATTAAATACATAGTCAAAACTTGTCAATATGTGGTTGGCATATAAATGTGATACGCACAATATAAGCGACCAATCAATAATGGTTTTACCTTTAACAGGGTAAAATTAGTGTCTTCATAAGACATGGCATAACAAAAGGTTATGGTTCCTGCCATACATAGTGCTCTAGTAGTAGAATTTCCTGTCTTCGCTTTCGTCTTTATGTTCCTATTCATATTCGTATTAGAATCCGTATTTATATTTGAATTTATTTTAACATCAGTATGCGTCTTAATTTTCATCTTCCTACTGGTCTTCGAATTTGTTTTTGTATCGTATTCGACTTCTTTAAATTCATCTTCGCGTTCGAATTCGCCTTCGACTTCGTTTTTCTTCTTATCGACCTTTGGTATTCGTCTTCGTTTGCGCCTTCATTTTTATTCGTCTTCGTATTTGTATACGACCTCGTTCTCGCCTTCGTTTTTGTTCGTCTACGTCTGCGTATTTGTCTTCGTATTCGTCTTGGTCTGAGTATTCGTATCTGTTTGCGTATTTGTCTTCACTTTTATTCGTCGTAGTCCTCCTCGTTTTCGTTTTCGCATTCGTCTTCCTGTTCATCTTTGTAATATTCTTCGAATTCGTCTTCATAATCGTATTCATATTTGTCTTCGTCTTCGCGCTCTTCGTATTCTTCTTTGTATTCGCCGTCATATTACTCTTCATTTTTTATTCGTCTTCGTTTACGTCTTCTTGTATATTCGTCTACGAATCCGTCTTCGTCTTGGCCTTTGCCTTCTGATAGGTCTCCGTATTCGTTTCGGTCATCTGCGTATTGTTATTAGTCATCGTACTTGTCTTCATATTTGGCTTCGCATTCGTACTATCTTTGCCTTTTGAGCGGATGCTAGAGAAGGAAGTAAGTAAATCGCTCAAGAACAGTCTTTTACAAGAGCATCATTGACAATATCGACATCATTGCTCTCAAAAACGCCACCTTTTCCATGTTGATCCTGAGGTGAGGCTAATCTGGTTTGTGTAGAGGGAGTTGCCCCAAACAAAGGTCACACCCATTGTCTATGTACTGTAGGTACCGAGAGAGAGCCTAGAATGAAGATTCGCTGGCGGCAGATGTCAGATGCAGGAAGCTCTAACAGACGAGTTAAAATATGCAACTGTTGATACTTAGACCGCAGTTTTGCAAAAGCTGGGCAGTTTACCGCAAAGTGCTGAGATTACTGTCCGTCAACGTCCTCTAAGCAGCTGAGCTAGTGAGTATCCGGTGGTCTCACCGCCGAAATACGCATCGAACAGGAACAGTGTTCGGTCAATACACTCACCATTCCCAGAAAAGCTCTTCATCCTCTCCCGCTGACTTTCAGTTTTGAAAGACAAAGCAATTGAAAACATCCTGGTTTGCATACAGCATTATTTGAGCTCACACCACGCACATCTGCCTAAAAATAGTCACGGGTATTAAAATAAACCTCCACTCTATCTTTTCTCGGCGGGAGCCTCTCGACGGTACCTTTCTTAGCCAACTCATCATCAACGCAGTTTTTTGCAATATGTATGTATGTACATATATAACTTAGTCTGGGTACTAAGTCTGACTGGGAAATAATTAGAAGCAACGGAAAGACAGGTCAAGTATCAAATTACTAGTTTTGAGCGTTCCACAAACTCTACCGACTCTGCCGCCAAGCCTCTACCCATTCATGTAGAGGTTCACGGATGCCACATTTCATCGAACGTCTCTCGTGTACTTAATCCGCCAGGAGATGTGAGTGAAGAAAGAGCTCATTGTTTGCAGTTTAGACAAAGTACTTCTATTTCTAAGCTGAAAAATTCTGCGCTGACGTCTCTGGGTCTCAAGTCAACGATGTCAATATCATCCCATCAATGGATTTTGCGCTGGACGTGGGAACCGTCACATATAAAATTCAATTCCTGATAAAACTCAAGTTGTGCACTGGAAGGTTTGGATTTAAAAATTTGGGGATTTCATCAATTATCCAAACCCCTGAACGGAGAACTCGGCAGGAAGCCAGACAAGTACACGTGAGCGAAGGGTGGATCCTTCTTCTTCATGGCCTCCACGGCATGGCTCCCACCCAAGGGTACCTTAGCCATGTGTAACCGAGCTGACCGTTCATAAGCACAGGCAATCCGCTTTCATACCTTGGAGGTAGACCAGAGTACGCCTTACTCTCCTTTAAGAAAACATATGCTATGGCCGACACCACGCGTTTCCACTCCGTCCTATCTGGAGATGGCGCTGTCCTCTCTACACTGGTGCATTACATCTAAGTAATAGAGTTGGCTTTTTTTGGCAATTTCGCTGAATATGTTTGGCGCTGCTCCAGTCCTCGGCCTTGACTCGAGTGAGATCTCCCACCCAAGCTTTCCGTTTGTTGCTTATGAGCCGACAGAGGCACGCGCGATCGGCTCGCGCCGTCGGAATTTTTGTCGCCTTGGCATTCTCGATCACTCGCTTGGTCCAGTCGAGTGCGCGAAAGGGCTTCTCGGGTCAGCATTTTGGCTTCTGTAACACTCAAAGATTTTGCTCCACATGCGTATGTTCGAATGGACATTTTTCTCTCGATTGAGTGACCCTTGCTGGTGGATAAGGCGGCAGTCATCGCAGTTGTACCTACAACACCAATTTAAAGACGACGGCTTTCTGAACGCGGTCTGCGTTCTGTTAGCGTTTTGGCATGACGATAACAGTTGCAACATTAGTCTGCCAGCCATTTCTGCTGAATATCACTTCCACTACCGCCGTTCAGTTTATTGAAAACTATAAATGCCGCAGACCACTAGAAGTCATTTTCGCTGCTAAAGCGGCTAATTCCTGTAGAACAGAGATACTCGCGATACAGACAAGCAACCAAAACAAAAACAAAAACAAAACCCAAGAATCATACAGCCTAAATACTCGTGCATACATATGAACAATGAAAAGCAACAATTCAGTCAAACATAATCAAACAATCATCACTCAAAAGAGCAATTCACCAAATACGCAGCCAACGAATCAACCGACCAAACAACTTGCCGACGCTGACACCGACACCAAGGAGCGAGCCAAAGGAAATCGTCCTATCCCACGAAATCACAGGTTTAAAACGAAGCTAAGAAGCAGCATGAAAATATGTATGTACGATGAGAACGAAGTGACGAATGGCAAGGCAAAACATAACGACCAAAGGTTAATCAACTCTGCAAAGCAAAATCGAAATGAACGAGGCAGCACACAAACCAAGCCAAGTGGCAAATAAGCAAGCAAACGATTGAAGGAATAAATAATAAATGGATGAACGAATGAAAGCGCAACAAACAATCAAAGCAAGAGCAGCAGCAGAACCAAACAGCAACAGCAACATAACCACAATAACAGCTGAATGAGTGCACCAGCGGAGTTCTGTGCAGGTAATACTTATGTTTTTACATATGTTCAGGTGGGTCTGTGTTCGGTCAGTGCTGGCTGTGCAGCGAGCGAGCGAGCAACACTGACTCCCAACAAGGAGTTCATGGAGATGCCTTGCCCCATGGCAATGGCATTGAGTTGAGATGAAGCAACACCAGCAGCAAAAGCAGTAGCAGTAGAGCAGTTGCAGCAGCAACAACAACAACAACAAAGACTTTGGTTGGTAGTACTCGTATTTATGCTCTGATACACGTATTTTTCGCTATTTCAAATATGCATGCGAACTCATTTGAGAGTATGTATGCGAGCGAATATTGTGGAGCAGCTACTACACTGTGAGTAAAAAATTGCACACACTTTCTGCAATGATATTATTATTTTTATTATTATTTTTTGTTTCTCCTGCTTTTTTGTTAGCACACTGTTATAGTTACCCCTTCGAGAGTGTCCAAGTATCAGTTAACGTTCTCTCTCTCTCTCTCTCTCTCTTAATACATATGTACTTCACCTGTTCGGTGTTCAGTCGCTCCACAATCTTGGCGAACACAAGCATGCATTAAATGGCTCACTCAATGGAGATTCCGTTGCTGTATTGTTACTGCTTTCGTTAACAGTACGTACATAGTTGGTACATACGTATGGAAATAGTTGGTAGTTGCGGATATACGCATACAAACAAGCAACACTTCCTACATATACTCGTAGTTATCTATTACACCCCTGCGAGAAAATTTATCTACTGAGTAGCCAATTTTTACAAGGAAATATTTAGGGCAATCTGGCGTTCAACTAACCACAGTCTTTCGAAAGCCCTAAGTTTTTCGTAAGATATCTAATTGTCAATTTTTGACAACTGTTTATAACGTTATTTTTTGTATTTCAAAAGACTAATTGCAAGATCCGCTAACGAGGAACTTTTAGTAGTTTTCTGTTTGTATTTTAGCAAAAAGTTTCAAAAAATGTATTAAATAAAAAAAATACATATAAAAAACTAAATAAAATATAAAAAATAAAAATTAAAAGAATATTAAATTAAAAAAAGCAAAACAAGTTAGAAAAAAATTAGTACAAATAGTCTCTAAAAATCAAGTGGTTAATACATAAAAAATATGGTTCTCTTTAAATTAATAAAATTCAAAGAATATTAAATTAAAAAAGAAAAAAATGAATCGAAAAAAATTAGTGAAAATCTATTGTGGAAAAGCAACAATAATTAAAAAAAATAAAATAATTAAGAAGCGCATTAAAAAATATATTTTTCTTTAAAGAGTATCTAATATAATCTAAAAAGTAAAATAAAGAAAAATTTAACAACGATTAACAACAGATTTAACTAAAAAAAAAATTAACTTAACATTAAATGAAATTAAAAACAAGTAAAAAAGTCTAAGTTCGGACGGAGCCGAACATTAAATATCCGGCGCAAATATTAAATATATGATTTTCATCTTTCCGAAGGGTGTATCGATTTTGAATAAATTAGCGTCCTTAAATTTCGAAATATTGAATTTTCAAGTATTTCTGAAATTTACCGTTATATGAAAAGCGGCTTCAATTTTAGTCCGATTTCAACAATTTTCAACGTTTTGCTATTATGTGGCAAGCACAATAACCATACCGAGTTTGGTACAAATTTGTAGAAAGGTTACCAAGATATAAACATGTAACCATGAGTGGGCATGGCTACGCCCANCCAAGATATACACATGTAACCATAAGTGGGCGTGGCTACGCCCATTTTCAAAAAAATGTTAATATTCTTATTTTTCGTCTAAAAGTTATTGCAAATATCAATTTTGAGTGAATAATCTTCAGTAGTTACTAAAATATCGCAGTTTTCGTATTTCTGAAAATTACCGTTATATGGGAGGTAGGCGTGGTTATTGTCCGATTTTGCCCATTTTCAATACCATCCGTCCTACGCCTGAAAGAAAAGCAAGTGCACAAGTGCGCTCGGGTATAAAAATTGTTTCTTGGAAAAAATAAAATAAAATCTAAAAACTAAAAGCAAATAAATTAAGAAATAATTGAATTAAATATATATATATATATATATATATATATATATATTTCTAAAAATTAAATTACATTAAAAATATACATTATTCTGTTTGAAACATAAAAATCTAAAAACTAAATTAGAAAAAAGAAATATCATAAAAAAAAATTAACTAAGTTCCTAAAAGTTAAACAAATTAAAAAAATAACTTATTTTTTTTATTTAATACAACCTAAAAATTAAAATAAAATTAAAAAGCGAAAAAAAATTTAATTTAAAAAATAAAATAATTTCTAAATATTACGTTAAATTAAATCAAATCTTTTTATTTAAAAAAAATAAATTCAAAGGGAATTTTATTAAAGAAAGGAACAAATATACGAAATTAAAAAAAAAAATATTCTTTTTGAAACAATGAAATCAAATAATAAATTTAAAAAAAAATTACTACCGTACTCCCAGGGGCCGAAGAGATAAAATAAAATTAAAAAGCGAAAAAAAATTAATTTTAAAAACAAAATAATTTCTTATAATTACATTAAATTAAAAAATCTTTTTATTAAAAAGAAAATAAATGTAAATATAAAAAGTTCAATTAAAAAATAATTGAATTAAAGAAAGGAAGAATATATATGAAGTTAAAAACAAATTATTCTTTTTGGAACAATGAAATCAAAAAATGTATTAAAAAAAGGAAAATTACTAAACCGTACTCACAGGGGCCGAAGAAGAACTTTGAAATTTTAAAAATATAAATAATTCAAACAATTATTAAAAAATGTGCAATGAAGAAAAACAGTATGACTATCAAATTAAAGAGAAAATTCTGCATAATTAACGCCGACTAAATTTTTTGGTGTATAAGGACCATTAGGTACTGAAAATGTCCTTTTAACATTTTATCATTGAATATCTTTGAAATTATACAATAATCATGTTCGAAAAAATTAGATGTTAAGGACTAATATGCACTCGACCGCATCCTCGAATTCCGTCCTTTCTTCGCTTAAAAAAACAAATCTNGAAGTCGGTTAAAAATAAGCCAATCACTAATAGGCGCTGCCATCATTCATAACTGAGACTGGCGCTGACCCCTAGTTTGACAATTGACATTTCATTATATTAAAAATAATAGGTGTTAGTATGGAGAAGAAGATAAAAGGCAAACTGTTGTAACTAAATACTGTCACAACTACAGAGCTATGTATGTATGTATGTAGTAGTTTTCATTGCACGCATGTTACGTATACGCACTGGTGTGCTAAACGAGTGCATTGTTCATTGGGGTAGTACCTAACTACCTACTTAGTATACTTACAGTTAACTGTTGCATATACATATACATACATATGTACGTGCCTTTAGTACATATTTGCGTTTGTAAATAGACATGATTAAGTATTACAAACCCATTCTCCATCTGGTTATGTACATATGTACATATGTATTTATGTGCTCGTAGGCGTACTTGCACCCTAATTCCTTACAGCTGTAGTAAGGCTTGCCCACACATGTTTATGTACAATGAATTGTACACAAATACGTACGTATATACTTACGTCTTGACACTGTAATGGATTTCGTATTCGTTTTTTTTTTAGTTTTATATTCATTACTACGATTACTTTATTTGATTAATGCACCAAATGTAAATCGTTTGTAATTGATTTCAATAAATTTTTGTGAGTGTTGTATATTGTCGGTTCTCACTTGAGAGAAAGGATACTGACAAATTTTATGCTCACAGAATTATGGAGAACTTCAAGAGCAACTCACTTATGAATTTCGATAGATATGAAAAAATTTAAAGCAATGATAGACCAAAAATACATTCAAAAAAACTGGTAATCAATGAGTTCGGCGAGTGAGTGATTTGTCAGATTTCAGTGCCGTCATGGGTAAAGCTTTTACGATATGGCGGTGGCGCCCACGCAACTTTGGAAGGAGGCACACTTACATAAGTATTAAGGCCGCCATGAAAGAGGTACTATATTGTCAAAAATAAGCTTGTTATATTCTCGCCTTCCCTAGAAATTAAACCAATCCGTCGTTCTAATATAGGCAACAAAAGCATTTCTCTCGATTTCTTCCACATCGTAGCAGCTACATATGACAGAAGTGAGAGGGATACGGTGTCAGCCCTTAAGGAGCCTTGGGTCACAGCATGAAAGAAGCGGTTCGCTATATAAGCGTATACTAAAAAACTCACCATGAAAGGCGAAAACTATGATTTAAGGGTATGCACCTAGAATAGCCGAACCCTCGATGGAAAAGTTGTCACAGCCCGTCTTGGGGCGTCCACAACAGGTGCTACGAGAGGAGCGAAAGTTCGGTGTTGGATTTTCTGTGAGAGAAGAACTTCGGCACCGTGCACGGACGTCTCAGCATAATCCGCCAGAAAGCGAGCTTCATCCACATATCACTAATTTTCGCCCATTTATCGACGGAAGAGAAGGAGGGACGAGAACCAAACAAGCAGATTTCTACTGCCTGAATAGCACAGCCTTATTTTGCCTCCTTCTCTTCCTCTTCAGGGCTAATAGACTGTGAAGAATAATGTATTAGTACTACCTCCCGTTCTCGTCCAGTATGCGCTATTACCATTACCGTTACTATTATCGTTACCATTACAACTACCATTCCCGTTACCATTGTCATTACCATAATCATTGCTAGTAACGTTACTATTACCATTACCACTACCTTTAATATAGTCATTACCATTATAATTACCATTACAATGACCCTTACTACTTCCATTAGCTTTGCCATTACCATTATCATTACCATTATCATTGCCATCACCATTTTCACAGCGCTTACCGTTGCCATTACCATTACCAATACCATTACCATTACCAATACCATTACCATTACCAATACCAATACCAATACCACCACCANCATTACCATTACCAATACCATTACCATTACCAATACCAATACCAATACCAATACCAATACCACCACCTTTACCAGAGCTATCATTACAATTGCCATTACCATTGCTAGAGGAAAATCAGCGTAGTGCAGTTTCAGAGGCTTACGGCTTGATTTTCCATTCGCTTGTGGCTTCTTCTACTGAATAATCGAAAAAATTATTCCGGCTTTTTACTAAAACTAGCAACTCTATACATAGGTATGTACGTAAGCGATAGTTTTTGCCCACACAAAAAAGCCTAATGAAATATTGCCGATATGTTTAAAGCCATATATCCGGTTTTTATCTTTGCCGAATCAAAGAAGAGCGGCATCACGAAGAGAAGCATTTTTTCAAAAAGAGAAAAATCCAATTGAGTGCACCCCAGAGGGATTGCAATTTCTTGTGCAACTGAGTACCGCTGCAAAGGCTTAAGAAGAGCAAAACAGCAGCGGTCGAGGCTTTGCCAATGCCGAGAACGAACGCGACAGCTAAAATGTATTTAGCTAAAATCAGCATAAAAAATATCAATCAAATATGACAAAGTACAAATTCACTTGCATGTACATACATATACATATGAACATATGTATGTAAGCAACAATAACAAACAAAATGAACAATGGCAGAAAATGTGCACTCCAAATATAGCAACAATGTTGCCGGCAGCAACGAGAACATCCAACAACATGTGCAACAACAACAATAGCGATGCGTCGCAAACGACATCACAAATGTGAGAACAACAGGGAAAAAGGAAGTAAGTAACTGAGTGTATGAAAGCGCATAGCGGACAGACGAATAAAAGCTGCAGCGAACGGCAGCAGTGACGTTGGCAGTGGCTATGGCAGTGTCAGCAGCAGTGAGCGAAACAGCGCCACAAAGGAAGGAAATAAGCAACGAAACAAAATGTGTAGTATTTGTGTAAAGTACTATACGCCGGTTAGTATGCGGCATCTACATATGTACATACATACATATGTACTTGTGTTTGTATGCTTATGTTTGCAGAAAAGCGAATTTATTGAGGCAGGTCCTGGCCATAGCGAAAAATAGGTACAGCCAACGAACCCAAAGCAGCCAAACAACAGCAAATCATGGCAGCAAGCAGCAGGCGCGCCAGAAAAATAAGCAAAAAAGTGGAGAGATGCAGGCAGGCAGGCAGGCAATCAGCCAGACATGGCAGCAACATGCTGAACATAACTACGTACTTACATATTTATATTTTTATATACTACATAAATAAACATGTTTGTGCTTGTGCACATAGTCGTATTTAAATACAATAAATAGATTGCCGGCCGGCCGGCCAGCCAGCCGGCTATAAAACCCATACATATCGATACTTATATACATACATTCTTGCTCTTTGTCTAACCGTCCCTTGCTACCCTCGCCATCGCTTAGCACACATCCATACATAGTATATGTATCTATGTATATTAGGGTGGTCCTTAAATGTAGGAAAGAAATTTTTACATCAGATTCCCTAAGCCTCAACCCCTATGTCGATGCTACTATAGTCGAAGATATCATATAGAAATTTTGTTTCCGATTGGAGACGGTTAAGGCGTGTCGCACAGCGGTCAAAGTTCAGATAACCCAGTGAAGACGTCTTAACCGACTCCAATCGGCACCAATATTTATATGTGACATCCGCGACTATGGTAGTATCGTTTTTTTGTGTAAATTGAAGATGAAAATAAAATTAATTTTAAATTTTTGAATCTCTATAGAAGGAGCTGTATTTTGCCCGCTGTGCGTAGCGACTTAATCGTTTCCAATCGGGACCAAACTTTATATGTGATATCTGTGACCGTGGTATTACCGATTGAGGGGAGGAGACTGAAAAAAGTCGTTAATTTTTATTTTTTTTAAGGACCACCCTAATGCTCATATATACATTAGACCGCACCAGTAAAAAATTAGACATACACCTTCGAGTCTAAAGTAAGTTCCAGGGTAAATTTTATTTTTTTTTAACCGAACGGCGTCACATCTGCGATATTTCAAGCCGGATCTTAAAGTTTGACACATTGATGCTTTTGTCTAGTTTTAGTAATAACTTACCTCTCCATCAGATCTCAGTTTTCATTACCCTAGCGTACCAGCTTAATGTTATTAAATAAAACCTCATCAAAAATTATTGAACTTTTCTAAGAAGGTATTTCGGTTATTACTCTAGAACAAATATTTTAAATGCGCTTTTATTGCCGAAAGTAGGTGCTACTGAAAATTTTAAGGAGCTGAACAAATTTTATTTATTTTTCAAATGGCCGTGAAGAAATAACTTAGACTCGAAGGTAGGAATTTTCGATGTAATATCGATTATTCCGAATATCGTATTTCATGGTCCGATAATCGATTTTTTAAACGATATTTCCCAGTTCGGTATATCAAAGCGATCGATGTTTTACCCACAATATCGATATATAATTAGAAAAAAACATACCAATAAAAAGGAATACCCACTGTGGTGAAAATATAAATAGGGAAGATGTGTACATTCTAGCATTCTCTGGCGATTTCCCTTTCGTTAATGAATATTTATTATTTCTTTATGAAAGTGAAGCCCCTTATCTAGCAAAAACCGGGTAAGTCAAAATTTCCAATTTTGTACAAGAAATTTTACAAAGTTCCATCAAAGTTTTGAGCTATTTAATTAGCTTTCTTAGAAACATTCTGAGTATGCAGTTTAGTAGCCCATTCAATTTTATTATAACGAGGTGCAGATCTAAGTGGCTAGGACTTGCCGTTGAATTCTGGCATATTTTTTTGTGGAAGATTATACTAATTTTCTTCATACAAAAAAATTTTTGAATATACTTTTTATGGAAGAAAAGAAACAGTAGGTCCGAGATACTTCAAACTTGCACTTTACGAGAATCGAATGGGCTACAAAACTGCATGCCGAAAAATATTCTAGAAATTCTGATGAAAAAGTTTAAAATTTGTATAAATTTTGTCAAGGCCTTCGCTTGATAAAGTATTACAGAACAGCTCCGAAGCAAGTGCAAAGCACATCTCAGCATCACTACGCACAGAGTGCTTCCAGTGTTCCTTCTCCTCAAGTGAGTAGGCACCGCGTTAAGCAAATAAATTAGCATGAGTTACACAAGTTTGAAAATAAGTTTGCTTGAGCGATTGTAAAAAATTAGATTTTAATAATAATTTGAAACACACATTTACATGTTGTCGCTGTAGCTGAGGGCGCAGAGATGTTTGCTATAATGTGTTAGCTTTCAGGAAGGCCCGTGTTCGAATCTTGTTAGACCCAACATATAATTTTTCATATTTGTTACTGGTTTTTCTTCATTACGAAAAAGCATCTGTGAAGTGTAACACATAAAAAATAAGCTCTTTTATGAGCTGATCTCCCGAAATCGGAAACGCAATGCTTTGCAATCGGGCCCGTTTCATATAAGAAATAATTAAGGAAATCAGGCACATGATAAGGCCCTTTGCATTCCAGAGAAGGCCTTCGGTAATTGCTTTTTACACCTTCTTTTTTTCTACTGAGTCAGTAAGTCAGCAATATTTAAATGATGAAAAATTATACACAATGACTTACAAAAAGAAACTCTGGATATATGTATGTATGCAGATATATATTTTGACGCCCTTACAGATTTATCCGAATTGTCACTGACCATTTTTCCACCGGAAAGTCAATGTGGAGCGAGTTGGACTAAACATTCCTGAGTATAAAGTGCCTATCACGAAATTGACTGACCAAGTGATCAAGTTGATTTGTATTTCTTTTTAATACTAAGCGAAATTTGGTTCCAAAAAATTAGCTTTTTGATGCAAAATACATTTAGATGCTCTAGGAATTTTATGCCTTAAAAAGAAAAACGAAAATAGAAAATCGAGCGTTTTTGTAAATAAAATTAGTGTTTAACAGAGACGTCACGCAATTTGCGAAACAAACAATAAAAGTAAAAAATTAAACTTCGAACTTAATGTGATAACGGAACTCTCGAAGAGTTAGAAGAGTGTTTTTTTTATTTTGATTGGTGCATTTGTGCATTTTCAACCCTTTTTCTCAGAAGTGTTAGACTTTTTTTGAGAACAAAGCTTTTGAAACCCATTGAATTTAAGTCGTTTTATGGAAGCAAATGCGACAAAAAAAATCTAAAAAATCAACGTTAATTTTTAACCACTTGAAGCTTGCACATTATTGCACTAAAAATCAATGTGTTTAGCTGAGGGAGAGCGGGAGACCAGGTTTAAAGGTGACCATATATATTAATTGGGGGACTCCATTGGAGGAGTCGTGCTCTAGCTGCCGTAGGCTGCTGTGCAATGAGCTGGGATTTATTTGGGGGGACTCCATTGGAGGAGTCATGCTCTAGCTGCCGTAGGCTGCTGTGGAAATGAGCTGGGGCGACTCCACTGGAGGAGTCATGCTCTAGCTGCCGTAGGCTGCTGTGGAAATGAGCTGGGGCGACTCCACTGGAGGAGTCATGCTCTAGCTGCCGTAGGCTGCCGTGGAAATGAGCTGGGGCGACTCCCTTGGAGGAGTCATGCTCTAGCTGCCGTAGGCTGCTGTGCAATGAGCAGGGATTTATTTGAGGATGCATTCATGCAGAGCCCCAGTGTGGCTTGTAAGCCGGAGCTTACTACCATACCAAAAAGTACTCCGGGAGTGGAGTGGGAGCGATGCTCAAAGCACCGCGTGATAGCCAAGCTAGTTAAGCGTTGACCATCGTGATGAGCCAAGCTGGTTTAGCGTTGACCATCGTGATGAGCCAAGCTGGTTTAGCGTTGACCATCGTGATGACCAAGCTGGTTGAGCGTTGACCATGATGAAAATGCCAGCGACTTATCACTTCACTAAGTTCAGCAAGAGATATTTGAGAATTGCATAAAAAATGCATACCCAATTAAGAACGAGCGAAATACTTTTAAACACAAGTGCGTGTGTGTGTTCGCTGCACTTGGTTTATGCGGGAATGCAATATAAATGCGTGTGGGTGTTCGCTGTTCTTTGTTTATGCGGGAAATGCATAAGTCGCTTAAACACAATGTAAACTCAAAAAGATCCAGCACTACTGAGAAAAAAGTTTGAATTTTTAATCAAAATTTGTTGCATTTTTTCAGTTTTCTACAAAGTTTTCTTTTTACTTAGGTTTATATGGGCTTTGTTAGTGAATGAACTTTATTTTAACATAAACGGCAAACAATACGACTTCGAATTGGTGCTATAGATATGACCGATACTGTATATGTGTATACATATAAACATAATTTCACAGAAGCATTTTAATGTTTATATACAGAATAAGGAGCAAAAGGAATTAACAAAAAACAAATCAATAAACTGATTTGCATACTCGTTTTGATAATTTTTATAAGAGTTTATAAGTATACATATGTACATAAGCTAATTTATACAACCTTGGCCATAAATATTAGGCACCCGAAAAAACTCCAATATAAATATATGTATGATACAATTATTTTTTCGTTTTTCAAAGAGAAGTAGCCATGGGCTATTTATTAGTACATTAAATACTACAGTATTAGGAAATTAATAGTAAAAAAAGTAAGAGCACCCAGGGCCACACTGGAGAAGTGAAACTTGCGTTACATATTTAGTTTGTCTCATAACCAATATACATATCAACATTTTAAAAAATTTTGGATTGTTTCCTCTCCTAATGTGTGCAAAATTAAACACTGTCTGTTTATTTTTACATTTAAAATTTATCACTTAGGGAAAAATTACACAACAAGTGTTTAAAATTGAGTTATTATGAGCATTTAATGTTTATTATCAGTAAAAAATATTTTTTTACTTTAAATTTTTTTACAATTTTAAACATTTCATGTGTATATTTATGTGTATTTTTTAAACACCTCATGTGTAAAATCGAATCTTGAACATCTGATGAAAAATAAACACTTTTCAATAGCAGTTTTGCATGCACTTTTTTTCTACATATGCATTTAATTGGCTCAAAATTTTGAATGAAACGACAGGCTAGCTAATATCATGTTATAAGCTAAGGTTATATTTTTTGCTTTTTCTATCTTTATCCCTACCTCTACAGTTTTCATTCTAAGTACGTTCATGTTATTCTGTTTTCCTTTATCATAGTTTTTATCTCTCTTGTTTCTATAAAAGTAAATTGTTTAAATATACCTGTGTTTTGCTTTCATCCTTTTCTTCATCTACATATTGACCTAGATGATGTGAGTTGTAATGGCGTGATAAGCTATTATGTGATGTGGTGTCAGGTAATGCAATGCAATGTGATATGATTTCATGTGATGTCATGTCACATCATGTGGTGTGATGATATAATGTAATGTCATGCCATATGATGCATAACATTTGATACATACATACATATGGGCATATATCATGTGATTTCATGTCATGTCGTATCATGTGATTTAATGTCATGTGATGTGATGTCATGAAATATCAAATCATGTGATCACATGTTATGTGCCGATTATTATGTCGATAACAATATATATAACTGTATCGATAAATATATCGATAACAAGATCGATTAATAAATCGATAGTAATAACGGAAAAAGAATCGATAACCAAATCAAAACAAGTATCGATTTCAGATTTGATAAAAATATCGATAACAAAATAGATAAGAAATCACAAAGATATCGATAATAAAATTGATAAAAATATCTATAACAAAATCGATAAAAATACCGATAACAAGATCAATAAAATACCCATAATAAAATCAATAAACTATCGATAACGAAATCAATAAAATTATCGATAACAATTAAATAATAATTTAAAAAAAAAAAATCGATAAAAATATGAACAACAAAACAAATAAAAATGTCGATAAGACAATTAGTAAAAATATCGATCGAAAATCAGATCGATAACAGTATTGATAATTTTATCGAAAACACTTATCGACAAATATAACGAAAACTCCAAAGTAGTCTCGAAAAACTCTAAATAGTCCCGATAATCCAAAAGTAAGTTGTCTTGAAAATTCTGATTTAGTTCCGAGAATACCGAGATAGTTTTGGAAATCTTGATTTAGTCCCGCGGATCCCAAAAGAGTCGTGAAAGGTCTTATTTGGTCCCGAGATCGTTGAAAGTCTCAAAAATCCCGAAATAGTGCCCAGATTGCTTTTCTATGTCTCTATCTACATATATCCATTTCTTTGTAATTACCTTTATATTGATCTTTCTTTCACTCTCCTCATTTTTCCTTTTTCGGTATCCTCATTCTCATCTTTTTCTTAATACAAATTCATCTTTATTTTTACCTTTATATTTACTATTTTCATAATCCATATATACCCCTTCACCATTGCCCTTGTACCTACTTATAAGTAAAGTGTTTAAATTTACCTTTTTATTTTTACTTCATCCTTTTTTTCATTTATGTACGTACTCACCTTTACTTTATTTCTTGTATTGGCTTTTATCTAAGTCGTATTCTTTAACCTTTTATTAACACGTTTTTGTTAGATTTATACCATGTGTACACATTGAAGAAGCACTTATTTCCGTCTCAACCATTTCCGTGCGCGGTTTCCGTGTGCAATTTCCACTTCCTATTTACTCCCGACGTGGGGTCTGTCAACTATGTGGATTCACGCCAGTTTGATGAAACCTATTATCATCTATGCATCTGTAGTGTTGTGGAGCAGACTCCAATAGATTATGTTGATAAAAATAACGAAATTAGTTTACTCTGCAGATAAGGCTTTTTGGGATGACCTGGTAATGAATAGCACATCTGACTATTTGGCTAGAGAGAGCTCATACCAGGTGCTCCTTACATTTTAAATCTCACTTTACAAATATGTTTTTATTCTTTTTTCTCATTCAATTTATGTACATACTCACACATTCAGGTTTTATTTGTCCTCGCCGACAGTGTGTTTTAGTTATAATATTATGTAGTTGCTTTGTTTGGTTTTCCTAGAGATGACTTGCTTTTGTTGTTGTTATTGACTTGGTTGTTCTTGTCGACTTTTGTTACTGTTTCCTATTTGCCGGCATTGCAATAAAAAGTCTGCATACTTCTACCAAATTCTTATTTTTACTTAGGTACTCGCCTAACTACCGTACACTTAGTGACTTTGTTGCAGACACATAAAATTTCTATGCTCATCAAGTGTTGCTAAACAATGTTGCTAATGTGGGTTTAACTGATTATCGACGGCCACAGCCACAGCCACAGCCACAGCCACAGCACCCAGCATTTCCAACAAATGGCCATTTCTTACAAATGCGTTGCCGCTATTGCTGTTGGAGTAAGAAAATCGAAAATTTCAACGGAGCTAATGGTGCAATGCATACATATTTATATGCACATAGATATGTACTATTCAAATGGGACTGTCTCACGCTTAAAACAAAGAAAAATCAGCTCTCCTTCCCTAGTCAAATCAATAAATTTCGTTCATTGGATGACTTCCACCCAATAAACGTAATAATAATAAAACCAAATGGGGTGACTTATTTAAGTTTCCCTGAAATCTACATAACAAATTTTAAAATTTCAGCAGAATTTTTGAAAAGATATTTACAGTTATTTTTACGAACCCATGTATGTATTCAGAAACTCGGTATTTTATTTAAAAAATCAGGCCAGCTAAGCAACGGAGTCAACAAGGTGCGCAATTAGGAATCCCCGTGCCGTGCGCTAATCCTCCTAGGGAGGAGGTGAAAAAAGTGTGCCTTAAGGATTCCTTAAATTAATGATTTCATAGGCCCTGAAAGCTCCCACAGATAATCCGCAAAGACTCCGTGCGGCCTTCTCTATTCGCCTATGGACTCCTCTTAAATCATCCGAAGATGACTTAGACGAAGTGTTTGGGGAGTCTCAAGCGGAGGCTTAACGGTTTCTCAAAATGCTCCTAATTTTATTTATCGCTACCTAAAGGCGAAAAGGTGNACAGATGCTGCTTGTCGCTTGCTGTCGTCAAAGTGTTCCGAGCTTAAGACGAAGTGTTTGGGGAGTCTCAAGCGGAGGCTTAACGGTTTCTCAAAATGCTCCTAATTTTATTTATCGCTACCTAAAGGCGAAAAGGTACCAAGTCCAGTTTTTTATGTAGAATGGCAGAAAATGCATTCTTTCGTCTCTCCTGAACTTGGCACCTTTTCACGTTTAGGCACCGTTATAATAAATAAATATTAAAATTGTTTTCCATTTCATCTTTTCTTGAAAGAGCTTTTAACAAAAAAATGGTTTTACATATTATTCAGCATAAAAAATCATATGAATGAAAAGCAATTTCTAATCCTTTTTTAAAAGAACTCCCTTTAATATTTGGAACCACATTAAAAATTAAAAAGAATGAACCTGAAAACAGGATAACAAAAATTATTCGGAGTGCTCCGGCAAAGCTCTTTCGAAGTGTTGCGGTGGAAGTCTCTTTTCACTCCATATTCGGAGCGCTCCGCACTTGGCTGGCTGAGAGCGAACACCTTTTAGTATACATAAAACATATTTAGATACATAATTAGTAATCCTTTTTTCATTTCTTTCCAGAAACCGTCACGCCCAATATTCAACAAATTTGTAAGCTAACAAGTATGTGAGTACTGAGCAACGATTGATGAATAATTATATTATGGGACTGACTCAAATTTTATCAGAACTCATTAGGATATCTCCCGCGGGTTGTATAAATTGTTATTTATTATAAAACTTGCATTACTAACCTTTTTTCTTTCTAGGTGACGTAAATATAATGCTAGTACATTCATGCGTGGAGTGTGATCGAAATAGCTGCTACGCTAAATAATTTGAAAGGGCAATACGCATCAACGCCGTGATCGCCTTCTTTGAAAATAATGTTTAGGATGCCAACGAAATCGCTCTCATTCTCATTCGCTGTACCTTCAAAGTACTTATCCTTCTTTCTTATTGACGCTGTAACCGAGTAAGCGACTTTTACCGAGTCCAAAAAGCACGCTAGTCGCTTCTCTTTTGAGTCGACAGACGCCAACTGGAGCCAAGTCCTTCTCCACCTTCACTTTCCATCACAGTGGAGGCATTTATCTGTTTCTACTACAAGTGTCTTGATCCGTGTTGTAAACATTCGTGGCTGTAGCGTTTCTGTCCACTCGTACGACTTGACTAAGCCTGCGTAGCTGCTATACTTTAGTTCGCCGCTCGTACAGCTCATAGTCTGCGGTATTCGCCATCGCCAACGCGCAAAGCTACTTCGTGTTTGTTTTCATTTCTGTCCTTCTACAAAAGTCGCGGGTGCCATACGGCCAGTGTCCAGTTAGAATCGCTACTAGCCTCCCAGCGGCTGGGTTTTCTTAATAAATTGTGTGGTCTCTTAGGGTTGTTCAAGGGCCACATGAGCTTGGATATACGGCAGCACAACCCTGCGCGCCTCCTATGGTCCGACTTCTGAGGATTGTTGCAGGAAGATTTATCTATACCTATCTATTTGCTTTGGCAAAGTCTAACTCTCTCTGAATAACTGGTCTGTAGCCTCGTTTCAGGAAATGTTGTGATGATCAGGCACCTAAACTAAGTCTAGAAAATGAAAACCAAGTAACTCGTAATTGCTACCGCTTTAGTAAGAGGGACATCTGCAAGTGAAATTCTCCTGCTGATGGACATACTTTAAATGTAGGTTGCTGGCTCAAACAGGGCCCTTGATCAGTTTCAACCTTTTCGTAAAAGACGCCAAGTCCGACACCTTTCAGCTATAAGGAATTCTTCTGCCTGGAAAGCACTTGCGAACTCGGGCAGATGAACTGACTTTGTTCATCCCAGAGATTCAGAGAAAACGCCTGCTCTAACTCCTCATTCCATTTTGGAGCCATCGGTGTACAGACGATGTAGCCAGGCAGATTCATGAGGTTTCCTGCCCCATAAATTCTACTTCAGCTCGTCTGTAATCGGCAGTCAACCGGCAATCGAGTACTGCTACAAGCAATTATTCTTTATTTCCATATAAATAACTGATTCTTTGCGTCTTATAGCAGATAATGATTTGGTACGCATTATGAGAAGGTATACAGTAAATTGGTTTGTAAAACAAGTAATTTTTAGCAAAAAAAACCGACTTCAACTTCTCATAAAAAAATATATATACAGGGTGTCCCAGAAGTAACGCGCCAAACTTTAGGGGAAGGTAGGTGGGGGGGGGGTGAGCTCACTGATAAACAAAAAATTTTCAGGTAAAAGTGTCACCGTTTTTAAAATATTTACATTTTTTTCAAATTAAAAAAAAAATCGTGCTTTTTCATGTGTTTTCTTTAACTGCAACTAAAAACCGGGCAATACTTAGTAAATTAATTATGTAAAATACTTCCAGATAG